>NW_011499930.1:701871-775421 GCF_000495115.2 Populus euphratica | reverse complement strand
AGCATGAAACAAATGCCCCAAACTGAAACTAAAAACAAACCTCATAGCCAAAATCAATATCCTTCTTCAAACTGAAACTAAACAAGTCTAAAATTAATGAAAAACAATAAAAATAACACAAAACTCAAATAATAACTTAGTTAAGCATGAAACAAATGCCTTCATTACTAAAAAAAAAAAAACCTCATAGCCAAAATCAATATCCTTCAAATTTGATAGATAAAAAATTTCAATAAAAAAATAATAAGAGAAAAAAAATAATAATTATAAAAATGAGAATCAAAGTTAATATAAAAATTAAATTTTAAGAGATAAAATTAAAAAATAAATATTCAAGATAAAATATTTATAGCAATAGAAAGTTTGAGAATCAAATTTGATATAATCAGAAAATAATATAATATCTTTAAATTTTTCACAACTTCCGAAAAGTGTTTTCCACCAAAATTTTCCTGGAAAGCACTTTTCTAGAAATCAAGTCAAATTTTTCTTTGACTAGAAAGTGTTTTTCGTTGATTAATTTTTCTAATGACAAACAAATATAGGAAAGTTTGGAAAGTGATTTTTCAAAAACCAGTTTCCAAGAAACAAATATGGTCTTAGTTTATTTGAATACCATAAATTTTTTTCCAAACATGAGAAGACAATAAAAAAGAATATTCCTCTTTTCTAATGCTTTTATTGCTCGTTTTTAACACATGGAAACTTCCGAAAATTAAGCACATAAATATTGTCACAAAACCCTTTTCCTAGTGTAGCTAGGATACTTTAGAAATTATAGCAATAAAAGGATATTAGAATATTAATTACTTTTTGCCAAACTAAGAATCTTTATTTATAAAATCCACACAAAAAATCAAGCCCCCTAAATGACCTAAAATAAGGCCGTAATCTCTGCTAATTTGATTGAGCTAAGTATATCATTAAATTTGTTGAGCTGGATAATAGTATTTTAATCTAGACCATATCATATTTTAATTTGTATTATTCTTGTTAGTCAAATCTGGACTATATAAAGTTTTAATTTGTGTTATTATTATTAGTCAACTTTTTTTATATATGTGATATGAATAATATGTTATTAACACTATCTCATTTCCTATAAAACATTCATTTTCATCATTAATAATATTGTATATATAATAGTTAAAAACATACTTAATATCACCATTTCTAATTCAAGATTATTGAATTTGTGGACATATATATACATATTAATTAATTAATGTATGATACATGACACATTATTAAAAGATCTACCTTAGGTTTAGAATCAAAGGGATCACAATGTTTACAATCATTATCTAAGATTCTAATATGTAATTATTAAATAATTATTTAAGGACTATACTCTTAGGTAACATATATTTTAAAACATTAACAAATTTACTCTGAACTAAATTTGTAATTTTCATACAAATAATTTTAATTATTAAAAAATTAAAAAATAAAAATTTAATAATATTAAAACATGTGCATTTATAAAACAAATTTTATTTATAGTATACATATGCGTGCACCTATATTAGTAACATATCCCAAAAAAAGAAAAATAAATAGTGTAAGTTAAAGATATACTTGAATCCATTAGACTAAAATGGGCCAATATGATCTAGTGACAATGAATTAAAAATTATTTTGTTAAGTTAATTTGGAAGCTCATAATCTATCTTTAATAGTAAAAATCTTACTGTTTTTCATTTTCTATGTCAGATAGATAAACCATGTGAGAGATTTGTAGTGCATTCCTTAATAAAAAATCTTACCAGGCATCAATATTTACCTTCAATGTTGAACATGGCTCTGATATCAATATATAAAAACTATTATATGGATCAAAATATTGTACTATAAAATTTGTATCATTAATCTAAGCATGATAAACACAAACCATACTTGTATTTATAACCTAAATGTGCTTAGATTGCACTGTTCAATCTTTTTGAGAGCATAAAAGAGTTTATTTATTTATTTTTATTTTCCCTCCTCTTGAGTACTAAATTCCTCAAGAAAAACTCTACCAACCCTCTAAGCATGATAAACACAAATTCCTCAAGAAAAACTCTACCAACCCTTTTGTTCTCTCTTTTGTTCTTAGTTACTAAACTCTCAAAATGCTCTCTCTTTTCCTGAACTCCCCTAACGTTGAGCAAAAACTTATGTTTTTCTTAAGTAGGGCAGTTAACCGCACTTCTTAGAAAACTTTTAGGTGAGATGATGGAGGGTAGAATTGTTTACAATCTTTGGTGTCATTCCGTTGGAATCTTGGTTTGGATTCATGTGGATTAGGTGATGCCATATCCACTTGAGCCTCGAAACTATTCAGAAATATTTTACTCTCAAAACGAGGAAGAACTATATGTCACGTGATGGAGCAGGTGAATTACTTGCCCACTAACAAGCTGTGGAGCAAGTTTGCCAGCCACCTTCCAGCCCCACGAGGGAATTCTTCTCGGAGCTGCAATGGGAAGCAGCATTGCCCTGCGAGAGAGGCCTTGTTGGCCAAGGTGAAAGGTTTGATGCTTAGTCAAGCTTGTTGAACCTAGACATGACATTAGTGCCAAATTGTATTCAAATCATTCAAGAAAAATCATCCACTACTTACCGTATATTTCAATTAGTTAAATTTTGAATATATTTTTTAAATATTATTAGTTGAAGTAAATATTAAAATTATTAAAAATTTATATAATTATTAGTTTTAAAACCTCAAAAAATTAATGAAGATATATACTGAGTCAGACATCCACAATAAAAATAAAATAAAATGAAAAAACCGTCCACTACCGATACTTGCCGGTTTCGTCAAAAAGAGCACAAAAACTTGACTGTGGCAGCCTTGAACAGAAATATAATCAATTTCCTCACGGCTTGATTGAATGCATTGATTCGACTTCCGAGGTGGGTATATTATATATCTCTCCCTTTAATTAAAAAAACTGGGCAATCTTGTGTGGTGGTCTGGGGATATTGTGGAAAGAGCCGTAGCTTTTGAAGGTACAGGCACCTTTTTGCCACCTGCATTCTTTTGAGGACAAACCGAAGTGGAACTGAGATTTTTCGTCAGTGAGATGCGATGAGTCCATAATAAAATATACTTTCGAAGTTGTAAGTTCAACTTCTAGCAACCGCGAACACAACTTCAATATTTGAGTTCACATCTCTCTCTCTCTCTCTCTCTCTCTCTCTCCCTCCGCACGCAAAAGCTTAATGTTAGAGTCAGTGGAGTCCTAATATTTCTACCTTCATAATTTTATTTAATTCACAGTACTCCTTTGAGATTCCAGTTATTTGAGAAATTAAATTTAAAAAAAATATTCGATCACTGGATCCATCTGATGTGATTGACTCAAGATCACACATGGGTAGAACCGAGCCCATAAAATCTGCCCCTGAGCAGGAGTAATTTGAAGTGCACCGTATTTTTATAATTCATTAAGGAGAGGTGAAGGACATTTATGGTGCTGCAGAGGTTAGAGAAAAGAGTCAACCATACCACAACCTTGCTGCCTACCGCAAATCTACTTTCTTTTTTTATAGCTATCCCAGCCGATGCCTGAGGTAATATCAAATAATAGCAGAGAAACAAAGGAAACAACAGTCAAAGATCGAAACTTTGAACCTCCTAAATCTCAGTATGGCTGTAAAAATACATTTCTTCAGCAATCACCGCAGCACTAGTCGGGTAATTTTTAGACTTCTTTTTTAGTCAAAAATCACTGTTGACAATTTTAAGAGGTAACTTCGTTAATTTCTTTGTAATAATTATAAGTTTGAATTTGATTCCTTTCAAAAAATTATATTATTATTAATTTTAAAGTTTATAAAATTAGTTAAAATATAAATGAATTAATATGAATATTTATACTAGTAAAAAAATAAATTAATTGTTGACATAAACTGGACGTCGATAATTTAATTTATTTTCATATATTTAAGAATATAATAAATATTATTTTAAAAAAATATTATTTATTTAAAAATATATTAACACTATAATATCAAAGCAATATAAAAAAATAAATAATTTTTTTAAAGAAAAAAACAAGAAACCCATTCTTCTTCTCAAGTTTCAACACGCTGTTAACTGTCCCGTTACCAATTTCACGCCGTTACTTCCTACTTCACTAACAAAAAAACATAAAAACTCTCGACCCTTTTCTCTTACTCCATTAACAAAATCAGACAGAAGGGCCTTAGCATAGCCTTCTTTCTTTACTAATCATTCTCTCCAGATCTTTTCTGCCCTCTCCATGTATGGGAAATAGGAGTGATAGGGGTTGGTGCTTGATACTTTGAAGCGAGAAAATGGAAGTGTTTTGCAGGTTTTTGCTTCTTGTTTCGCTGTTTGTGTTTGTAGAATCTACATGCAACAGCACAGACCAAGAACTGGTCTCAAAGGCTTTTGGCTCTGTCTCTGGCTTCAATGTCTCTTGGTTTCAACATGCTGGCTCGACTTCAAACTGTTCTCATCCTTCTGTAACAGAAATAAGGCTTCCTTCGAGAAACTTGAGTGGCAGCATTTCTTGGCATTATCTCAAGAACATGTCTCAACTGCACATAATCGATCTCTCCAGCAATTCTCTTCGAGGTCAGGTGCCAGCTTGGTTTTGGTCTATAAAGAGCTTGAGTGATGTCAATCTGTCCAAGAATAGGCTTGGAGGGAGCATTGGGTTTGGAATTAATAGTTCATCTTCGTCAATGATTAAAGTTCTCAATCTCTCAACCAACAGGTTCACCAAGTTGGTTAAACTCTCTGGTTTTGCAAATTTAGAGGTTCTTGATATCTCTCATAATGATTTACGTTCTTTGCCTTCTGGGTTTCCTAACTTGACCAAGCTAGAGTCGCTTAACATTTCAAGCTGCAAAATTTCAGGCAACATAAGAGTCATTTCAGGTCTCCAATCATTGAAGCATCTAGATGTCTCGAACAACACCATGAGTGGTAAATTCCCTTCTGATTTCCCTCCTCTAGATGGCCTCACTTTCCTGAATGTTTCACTAAACAACTTCTCTGGACTCGTTGGCTTAGACAAGAGCAGCAAATTTGGAAAATCTGCTTTTAGTCATGGTGGTAGTTTGATTTTCCATACCTCAAAAATCCCAACTAATCCCACCAAGAAGCCACGTTTAAGTCAAACCCAACTTCACAAGAAAACCATAAAAAAATACCCACCAATTTACTTGCATGCCAAAAAAACCAAGCCCAAATCAAAAACCAAAATCTTGGTTATTTGTGTCTCAGCAACATCATCACTTCTTGTTGTTTCAATTGCCATTTGCGTCTTCTGCATGCACAGAAGACGAAAGATTGCAACGAGAAACAAATGGGCAATCTCTAAACCTGTCCACCTCACTTTCAAGATGGAAAAATCAGGGCCGTTCAGCTTTGAAACCGAGTCAGGT
The DNA here is from genome assembly GCF_000495115.2 of Populus euphratica. Taxonomy (NCBI): domain Eukaryota; kingdom Viridiplantae; phylum Streptophyta; class Magnoliopsida; order Malpighiales; family Salicaceae; genus Populus; species Populus euphratica. The sequence continues at coordinate 770,015 of NW_011499930.1, read as the reverse complement.
TCATCATGGGTGGCAGACATTAAGGAGCCAACATCAGCACCAGTGATCATGTCATCTAAGCCATTGATGAATTTGACTTTTAGGGACTTGATTGTTGCCACCTCACACTTTGGCACAGACTCTCTCCTAGCAGAGGGCAGGTGTGGACCCCTCTACAGAGCTGTCCTACCTGGAGATCTCCACGTGGTAATCAAGGTTTTGGAGAAGGCAAGAGGCCTTGATCATGATGATGCTGTGGCTCTTTTTGAAGATATTTCCAGACTTAAACACCCCAACCTCCTGCCGCTATGGGGGTACTGCATTGCAGGTAGTAACTGCTCTTCTCTTCTTCTTTTTTTATTGTTTTTTTATCTTTGATTTAGCAGTGGCTATTTATTGTTCTCACGGGTTGTCATTAAGTTCTAGGGTTCTAAGTTTTTGGTGTCGTACTGTGTCGTTTCTATTGTAGGCCCCTGTCACTTCAAGTCTAAAAACATAGAAAAAATAAATAAATAAAAAATCGAATTTTAGACCATCTACCCGGACAGAGGCTTAGAGGTTCGTAATTATTTTTGAAGTTCCCTTATTACACATTTACAACGAATGTTTGGTCGTCACTTGTTTCAACGTGTTTTTTAATTTAAAAAAATAATTGATAATTTTAACATGTTAATATAAAAAATAAATTATTTATTTTAGTATTTAGAAAAAACACTGCACCAGGTATACCATTTTCAACATTTATCGACTTGTACGTTTAATATTTATTCTAATCATTATTCAAATACATTAATTAATAATTTTCTGTTTGAATAATGTAAGGATTCCCAAAAGATAATGTTTGGAAAAGCGGCATGAACTGAACTTTGTTTTTAAAAAAATTAATTTTTTTAAAAAAATTAATTTATTTTTATATTTTGAATGTTTTAATATGGTGCTTTTAAAAATAATTTTTAAAGAATAAAAAATATTATTTTAATATATTTTAGTATAAAAAAATAATTTAAAAAATTATTATTATTTTTCATCCGAAGGAATAGTATATTCTTGATGGAAACACACTTCAGTCGTTACCATTATCTTGTGTCTAATGTGTTTTCTTTTTCTTTTTTAGCTTAACAAAAAAATCTTAACGTTGTACTTTATTTATTTATTAACTTTTCGATTCGTAATTTTAATACCAGGTAAAGAGAAGCTCGTACTGTACGAGTTCATGTTCAACGGGGATCTCCACCGTTGGCTCCACGAGCTTCCCACACTCAAAACCAACGTAGAGGACTGGAGCACTGACACTTGGGAGAATCAAATCATCCATAGGTTCGACGTTGCTTCCCCCGAAGAAATAGCTAACTGGCTCACGCGCCACCGAATCGCCGTCGGAGTGGCTCGTGGAGTTGCCTATCTCCACCATGCGGGATCGACTCATGGCCAACTCGTCGCGTCCAACATCCTCCTCTCCGATTCTCTCGAACCGCGAGTTGCCGATTTTGGACTTAGAAATGTCGGCTCAAAGGACAAGAGTGTCGGTTTGGAAAAAGAAGATTGTGGGTTTGAGATAGACGTGTATTGTTTTGGTGTTGTGTTGATAGAGTTAATGACGGGCAAGCTAGGGAGTGAAGGGAATGTGGAGTGGGTTAGGCGGCTGGTGAGAGAGGGGCGTGGTGGTGATGCGCTTGACTCGAGACTGAGACTCGGTGGCGACTCAGTGAGCGAGATGGTCGAGTGTCTGCGAGTTGGATACCTTTGTACGGCTGAGCTGCCTGAGAAGAGACCCACCATGCAGCAAGTCTTGGGTTTGCTCAAAGACATTCATCCCGTGTTGAGTTGAAGCACCCGACTCTGGTTGAAGTGTTACCTCACGCGCTGAGGATAACAATGACCATGAGGCCAAACGAAACACTGGCGATCATAGCGTTTTGTTTATTGAAATATCAAGTGCTTTCACGCGCTATGAAGTGAAATGGGGTTGGAATTTAAGCGAATTTGGACAGACCTTCTTGCTTGTTGCTGTCTCTCTCAAGAATTCTAGCTTTTTTTTTATGTTTTATTACTAAATTATTTTACACGTGTTGAATTAACTTTTCTGAACATGAAAAAAATATATTCTAAGTATTAATAATTTTTTTCTTTTAAAAATTTATTTTAAATAAAATTTAATTAACTTGATAATTTCCAAAATAATCTGAATAACTATCAACTTAAAAAAATTTAACAATTTAAAAAAAAATAAGAAGATATATTTTATAAAAAAGGATTAAGTGCAGCGTGGTGGGATGTTGAGATTAAAAAGTTTATTTAGTTGTATGATTTAGAGTTATTAAGAGAATTTAGTGAGATTAAAAAGTTTATTTAGTTGTATGATTTAGTGTTATTAAGAGAATTTAGTGTATTGGCTGTATTAGAAATTCATAGCATAATAAACTACGTATATGACTAGAGAATGAATTCGCATTTCTAGCTTATTTTATTTAAAATAAGTTATGTTAGTTGCCTTGAATGGTTTAAATATAATTTAAAAGTTTTAATTGTCTATTTATAGCTTAGAATAAATTTGATATTTTAAATTTATTATGAATTTACATGTTTAAATAAATTCTTATAGTAGAAATCATGTTAGTATTATTAATGTTTTTCTATTAAAAAATAATTTTTAAACTGAGTAGAAGTTAATCATAAATTGATTAATTTTATTTGATGAGTTAAAAAATAATTTAGATAATTGATAAAAATATTTTTTAATTAAAAATTTTAAGAAAATATTTTTTTAAAATGACAATGTCAGGTATAGGCGCATAACATGGCATGATATCGAGATGAAGAAGTCATCATTTAGTTATTTGATTCTGGGTCACTAGAAAAATCAAGTGTATTAGTCTTATCAGGAATTTCAAGGATAAGAGATTAGTTATAGCTAAGAAATATATTAGTATCTCTAGCACACCTTATTTAAAATAAGCTATATTGTGTAGTTTAAATATAGTTTAAAGGTTTTGAAAGATTCCTAAATTATAATTTATCTATGACTTAGAATAACTATTTACTCCCATAAATAAATTTAGCTTTGCAAATTTATTATAAACTTTTATACTCAGATAAATTCTTATGGACAGGATCCATATGGGTGTCATAACAGAATTTATTTATCCTAAAATACTAAAAGGTTCTCCACAACTTGTATATTATGGTGAAAAATACTCTAAATTAAAATTGATGAATATCTAAAATAATCTTGAAAATTTTATAGTTAACTTCTAATCATTAAATATTAGTTTATTTATAGGTTTAGTATTTATACTAGAATGTTAACAATTAATTTTCATGAATTAAATTTTTTTAGGATTATTGAAATATTACTTAAATCCTTAAGTAATTTATAAACTTTGAGTAAATTCCCAAAGATATAAAAAAAATTAACAATTGTATTTTTCTAAAAACATACTAAAAAAATTCTTTTTTTTTTTAAATGCAATGTTTATGAGATTGAATTGTATGCAACAAGTAAAAATTATTTAAAAAAAAACATAATTTTTTAGAGTCATGTTTGGCAAAATCATATTTTTATTCAAAACAAAACTGTTATACACAAATTTAAAAGCATATTTGTCAAGAACACCCTTAAGCTAAAATTTCTTTTATCAAAATAGTGGCAAACCAAACAAAATCTTGTTGACCTAAAAACACTGGTTCATTATGAATTGAACCAAAAACCTAGGTTTAATACTAGACTAAACTAGAACAGAGATTTAAACCAAAACTAAAAAAAAAAAACATAAAAATTTCCGACAAAACAAAACAAATATAAAAAAAAACAAAAAAAACACAAAGAATAATGAAAAACATTCAAACTCAAATCCAATAATGTAAATATCAAATCATACCACATTTCAAACAATAAAAGGTAAGGTTTTGTTTGCAATCAAGCATAGATCAAAAATCAAGTATTTATTTTCTTCAATTATTATTAAAACATTATGATTTTTGTTAAAATTAGGTTTTGGTTCAAAATCAAAACCCTAAGATATTAAAATCCATAAAAACATATCATTGATGCATGAAAACACTAGATTATTTACTAATGATGATATACGAACTTGCAAAAACTAAAATCAAATCAATATGAAACTTCAAACTAGTACTAAAGACAATAATCTTTGAATGAATATGAAGAATATGAACTTAGATTGCCCAAAAAACCCTATACACTATCAAACTCAGGAAAATACATTTTATGCTCCCAAATCAAGCTCTCTTGACTCCAAAAAATCATATTTTCATAAACAAATAGGTGTAGATAAAAAACAATAACAAATAACCTCGAATCATAAAAAACATACATAAGATTTTAACTTTCAATACTGTAGCCCTATTATTAGCCAACAAAAGCATCAAAACTCAATTCAAAATTGACTCTTTAAACACTTGAGATCCAAATTAAACTCAAGAATTAGGAATATGCATTAACAACTTTTAAAAAAAATCATTAAACACTTAATATTACATTTAACGGATTCTAAAACTACTATATTTCGTCAAAATTAAACACATAAACATCTTTTAAACATTCAAGCAACATTAACAATAACTTCAAAATATGATTATTCAATCAAACAATATTTTTATTCATCAATCCACATAAATGCCAAAACATAAAATAATACTAAAAAGATTCAAAAAATCATTAAACATTGAAAAAGCATGAATGAGCAAGCTACGTAGACTCTTATCTTAAGTTGTAATATGGTTATACCTTCTCCAAGCTTGTTGGCTATAGGCTTTTAGTTCCCTTCTCTTTTCCTTTTTATTTTTTTTTTCCTTTCACTTTTATTCTTTTCAAAACTTGTTAGACCTTCTATGTATATAGTTTTTTCTAGGTTTTTTTAGTGGATTCTCTAAAATATTGATCAAAGCTTAATCATTTGGTTAAAATAAGAGAGATATAGACAAATGTTAATAGATGAGACCTTTTTCCTCAACAATTTTTAGGGATGATGGTTTTGTCTATGTGGTTTCCGCTTGTTTAGAGACAAAGGCATGCATTTCTCACTTTCTGATTCCCTTCTCTTTTCCTTTTTATTTTTTTTTGCCTTTCACTTTTATTCTTTTCAAAACTTGTTAGACCTTCTATGTATATAGTTTTTTCTAGGTTTTTTTGGTGGATTCTCTAAAATATTGATCAAAGCTTAGTCATTTGGTCAAAATAAGAGAGATATAGACAAATATTAATAGATGAGCCCTTTTTTCCTCAACAGTTTTTAGGGATGATGGTTTTGCCTATGTGGTTTCCTCTTTTTTAGAGACAAAGGCATGCATTTCTCACTTTCTGATCTTGGATGAAAGATTTATAGCCCTTGATAAGAATCCCTTACGAGTTTTTAAGTGTAACCATATGAAAAAGTTAAATGGATTTGCACAAATGGGTATCTTAGTCAAAGCTAACTAAGTTAGCCACTTTCAAGGCTTTGTTGGATAAACTTTAATGTAAACGTTATCAGAGACCACCTGAACTTAGTAAGGAGATGCACACCTTTCATTTTGATCTATCCTTGCTCCATTTGGAGGTTTGTAGTTCCACATTCATTTAATTGAAAATACCAACTTAATTAGCTTAAAATTTGAAAATATAGCGATGACTAATTATAGATAAGATGTTATAGACTTTTATGGAGAAATTGAGATTTAAACGTCATATTTCATGGAAATGGGATTATAAAAGGGATGTTCTTCTTCTATTTTCATAAAACCTCATGTCATTTGAAGGTTTAGAATCCCATAACAAGCTTTTGAAAGGTGAAAACCCGATCATGTAAAACTGTTAAGGAAGGAGATGAACAGTAGGCGAATAATGCATCATCTAGGTTAAACCCCTAGAAATTAGGGTTTTAAATTTAGGATCTAATATATTTCATTTTAGTCTCAATTCTTTCAATTGCTTTTTTTTTTTTTATTTACATGGGGTGTCCGGGCCAGCTTGCTCGCACCACAACTAATCCCCACGGCCCACTGAATATCCTGCAAACCCAGTAGGCATGTAAGGCACTGCGGGGGTGACAGGCGTGCACGCTAGGACTCGAACCCAGGTGCAGTGGAAGGAGACAAGCCCCTTCCACCGCTAGGCCAAGCCCTAGTTTGCTCTTTCAATTGCTTTTTAATTACACTCATGATTGCGTCTCAAACTCTTAATTTCATACAGTAGCACTCATACCAAACTCAATCATCATTCCTAAAGTTTAGCATTATTATCATCTTGGTCTTTGGTGTTTTTTATATATATATTTAGGCTCTTAATTGATTATTAAACTTTTAATTTTTTTAATCTGGTCCCTGATTTAGTCAATTTTAGCCCTTAAAGTCTCTCTCTTTTTACAATTTGGTCCTTAGTTTTGAATTTCTTCAACCAAACCCTTAATTGACTACCAAAATTTATTTTATTTTATTACAATTAAGCCCTTGATTTAACTAATTAAACTTTTGAAAGTCTAATTTTAGTCTTTAAACTTTAATTTCTTCTAATTAACACCTAAATTGACTCCAAAATAATAATTTTTCTTATAATTAAATCCTCAATAAAATTAATTATGCTTTCCAAAATCCTTATTAGGTCTTTATCTGTTAAAATTAGTATTTTTTTACTTCAAATAAAAATATTTTCATAAAATAGTTCTTTTAGTTAACTAAAATTAGGTCGTTAATTTTGTCAATCTTGTACATTCTGTTCCTCCAATTTTTTCACTTGTCATTTTGGTTCCTTACCACGAACTTGATCTATCTCATAGGCTTTCTTCATGTGTATCCTCTTGTATTTTTAGATTTTTATTTTATTTTTTTTATTTTTTATGTGGAAAAAATTGAGTAACAATAAGTAATATATTAGATCTATGTGGATTAACCTGTCAAATTCATGACCCAGATCATGGGACTATGATAACTCCAAATAAAATAAATTAATACAAGTTATAAAACTTAATTCTTAATTAACCCGATGTTAAAGAATGTAATTAAAAATAGAAAAAAATTATATATCTGAGTTAATATGTTAAACTCGTGATTCGAGTCATAAGACTGGGATAAAATCATAAAAAAATAAAAAAAAATAATCTGATTCAACCCGAGTTAACTTGTCAAAACTACGACTTAACTCTTGAAACTAAGATAATCTCATAAAAAAACAAATCAAAATAAATTATAAAGTTTAATTTTTAATAAACTCATTGTTGAATAATAAAATTATAAAAAAAATAATCTATAAACAAGATATAATAATGCAACCTGAGTTTACCTAGAAAACATGTTCAAGTCATTAGCTTAGGATAACCTTATAGAAAACAAATTGAAACAAATCATAAAGTTAAATTCATAATCAACTAGTTATTGAAAGATGAAATTGAAAAAAAATATATTTAAAAAAGATAAAAAAAACTCAAGTCAACCGGATTAACCCGTGACTCGGGGTATAAGACCGAGATAACATCATAGATAGAAAACCAAAATAAATCATGAAGCCTACTTCCTAATCAACCCAATATAGAAAGCTGAAAAAGACAAAAAAAAACTTAAGTCAATCAGATTAACTCATGACATTGATTATGAGACCGGACCAACTATATAGAAAGCAAACATGAAGTTTAATCTCTAATAAACCAACTATTCAAGAAAAAAATTAACGGAAAAAACATAAATTTTAAAAGAAGAGAAATTCAAAAGAAAAAAATACTATTGAAATAAATAGTATTTTGTGAGGTGAGGAGAAATAAAAGCATCACTATTTTTATTCTATTTTATTTTTTGTTAATTTTTGTCTAGGAATTTAAAGAAAAAATAAAGTCTCTAAAGAAAAAAAGAGAGGAAAAAAGAGAGGGGTAAAGAAAAGGCAATGGTGAGAGAGATTTATTGTCATTATTATTATTTCTTTTTGGTTTAAGATGTTGTTCTTGATGAGTTGAACGCTTATTGATTGTCTCTTCTTGGAGGGTTACAATAATCAATCCTTATTAAACCATAGGTCTTCTTGGTCTTATATATACATCTCTTAGCTCCCTTTATTCGATCTTTAATTGTTTTATATTTTTCTTTTGCTTCTTTTGATATTGGATTTTCCTTTTTGTTTTTTGCAAAGGACAAAGCAAAAGGGATGCCCACCAGCCTAGAATAAGCAGATGAAGGAGGGACCAGCTCATGGGCAGATGGTGCATAGTAAAATTGCTTAGTTAACACGTTGGAAATTATCAAGTTTGTCTATGGCACTTTTGAGTCAACTCCCACTTGATAGAAGCCAAAATACCATTGATTTTTCCGATCACAATCATAATATTGAACTGCCGATATTTTCTTGATGAAGTATTCAGTGCGCCTGAGTGGAGTAGTTCGAGTTTTCAATCCCCAGATTGTTTCAATCGCTATGAACGCTTCGGAGGAAAGATGGCAAATTTGAGTTTGGGGTTAGATAAGAAAAGGTGATTTAGAGTTCCTAGAACTAAAATGATTCCATATAACCTCAAGATTAAAAACGATTCTTAATTTATTTTAGGTCAGAATCAAGCATCCGCAGGGATGCTTCCAAGGCTAACGTCACAATGTCGCAAGATAGAGAAGATGAAAACAAAGTAAGAGGGCGAGCGTTTGGTGCAATTTCCTTCCTTTTTAAGGTATATTTATTTATGTGTTTTAAAAATATTTTTAAAAAAAATTAATTTTTTTTATTTTTTTATTAACTTCAAATTAATATATTTTTAATATTTTTAAATTATTTTAATATACTGATATTAAAAATAACTTTTAAAAAATAAAAAAACATCATTAATATGCATTTTAGTACAAAAAACTATTTAAAAAATAATAATAATCACATTTCTAAATAGACTTTTCAAATGCTTTTTGATGCTTGTAGGATTAAAGGATGCAATGTGATCACGAGATACCGCCCTTACGTACTTTAGGAATAATATGTGAGAATTATTGTAATGATAATTTAAATTATTATATTGTAATGATTTTGTGATATTATATTAGAGTTTTAATATTTAAATAATAACGAATTTAAATTTTATTATTTTTATTTATTTAATAAAAATTAAATATAAAATAATATAAGTTTGTATAAATTTAAAATTTAAAATTTTTTTATTTAAGAAAGTATATTAAAAATAATATAAATTATATCATTAAAATATTATTTAATAATTTAAATTATTAAATTAAAATGATTTAAAAAAAAAAAACAAAAAGTGGCCGGTCACTTTTGATAAAGTATCATTAACCCAGAGTCAAAAGAGATAGAAAGATCCATGACGTGGTCGTTCTCAAAGAAAACGATGATAATCCAGTGCTGATAGCTTCTTGCACAGGCACATCGATCAGACCAACACTGAATCTTCCAAAGATATGGGTGGGCTGGAAATGCATATGTTAAGCGACATGTCGTCGTCACCAAAGATACGGAAAGCTAAAGCAAAAGCAACCTCACTCTACCTCTATATTCCCAGATAAGTAAAAGGAGGGGAAAGTGATATATGGTCCATCACCTAATTGTAAAAATAAATAAATAAATAAAAGTACTCAATATCTGTAGCAAGATCGGGTGGTAACTTTCTTACTTTCCAACCGATTTTCAACGGTTGATGGGCCATGTAAAATTTCACCAACAAAAAAAAAACGGTTGGTAAAATTTTACCAATCACCGCCGTTAGTTGCTATATAGTTGTTTGCTTTGCTAAATAGCCATTTTATCATTTTACCCGTGTTTAATTGTAGTTTGAATGTTTTTTTAGTAAAAAAGACAAAATAAATATATTGATTTCTCCAACATTGTTTTTTTTAACAAGAAAATCCAATGCAAATTTTATGCATAAATTTATTTAGATAAATAAAAATTTATTTTTATTAATAAATTTTTTTAACATATTTATTCAACTCCTATAGAATAATTTGTTTCTAACTTAAAAGAATGAGCATGCAAGTATTGTTATTAAAAAAAAATTGATATTTACATAAAGTAAAATAAAGTAAAATATAGCGAGAATCATATAAAAACAAACTCAAAACATATAACGAAAACTAATTCAAAATAAATTATATATTTTAAAAAATTATATATGATACTTTTTTATAAAAACAAATATGAAAATAACAACATATTAATTGATATGGGCTTTATAGTTCAACCTGTTAAATATTGAGTTATGAATTCCATTAAATTTAATAATATTATTATTTGATTTTTTGTTAAATATATGACAACAATTAAAAAAATAAAAAAAATTAAGAAAAAAAAAAAAAAATAGCAGGCCTAGCCTTTAAAAATCCATTTTGTGTGTTTGGGCTTGTTTTTTTTTTTATATATATATTTTTAAGGGATGAATGACCTATTGTTTACTACTTTTTCAAAAAAAAAAAAAGAAAGAAAGTAATAAACACATAATAAACATCATCATTAGAACAGGAAAAAAAATCGTATTTATTATCCAAAAAACAAAAAATAGCTCCAAACACTAAATTAAATTGAGTAAAATTTTTTTTTTTTGAGCTAAATTTATTCTTTTAGGTAATATTAAAACTCAAAACAATCATCATCAAACTCCTTTAATTAAATGAAATTTGTTAACATCATGCTTAATATTTTTCATGGTCTCAAATAGTGTTAATCATGATATTATTTTTTATTTTATTAAAATTTAGTGACTCTCTTTTTTCCTCTTTATCACATGAAATGAAAAAAAAACATTATATGGAAAGAGAACTGAAAAAATATACAGGGATAAAAAATGTAACATTGAGAAAGTAGAAGGACCAATGTTAACTTTTTCACAAACTTTCAAACCACTATCCATTTTTATTTTAGTCCTTATCTTTTGATTTTGTTTTTCCTTAACAACTTGACTTAAATTGATTCTTAATTAAGTTTAGAAAGAGTGAAATTAAAAAAAAATATTGAAACAAAAAAAACCATTATAAATAGTGTGTCTACAATGTTTTGTAAGAGGATTCTCAGTGTAATTTTGTGAAATGAATATTCCATGTATTTTCAGAGTTTTGTTAATATTTAGTAATAGCCTCCAAGAAAATGGCAATATTATCAACCATAGCGGAAACAGCAGGTAATAATTCCAACTTCACACGCGGGTGCATGCACTTTTTTAGCCACGTGTTTGGTTGCAAATTTCTTGGAATATTAGTTTTTTAGGAAAGCTATTTTAATTTCAAGTGGCTATAATTTTTTTCAACTGAAGTTTTTGTTTTATTTTGGTATATCTAAGATAATTAATTAATTGTATTATTACAAATAGTAAACAACATAGAAAAGTAACGATTTTTATCTAGGGGCAAGCAAGATAATGTTAATCCATTTAATATGTGATTGGTATTGTGATCAAAATATAATTTGATAAAAGATTAATTTTTTTAATTAATTTTTTAATATTTTGAATTTTTTTAATGTGCAAATATTAAGAATTAATTTTTTAAAATAAAAAAATATTATTTTGATATATTTTCAAATAAAAATTAAGAAAAAAAACCACTATTATAATGCTTAACATGCATTATACATCTTGCAAACTACATCTTCCAAACAACAATAGATTATTTTTTATTACTTACATTGAGCAAATGAAAAATTAAAATGAGACACATTAATAAATAAATAAAAAGTATTAAACTAAGATGGAGCAAAAACTCAAAGCGATACATAAGAAAGAAAAAGCCGGTAAAGTGGCGAGAACATTCCTAATGATATCATTGGTGGATGTTGGCTGGAGTTAGAACATTGAATGGAAAGAATTAGGACAACAAATGGAACAAGATTTTTTTTTAAAAAAAAAAATCAGCAACTAAAAATAATAAAAAATAATTATAACTAAAAAATATATAAAAAAAGTAAGGATTAAAAAAAAAACTTAAGATTGTAGTATATAATAGCATTATCTATAAAGAAAAAATGCTCCCTCTACACAAAAACAAATTTAAATATAATATGTTTCTTTTCCAAAACACAATAATTTGTTAGATGCAACAAAAAAATTTCAAACCTTTTAATCACCATTTTCACTCACTTGAGTTAATAAAGTATAAGGAAAAAGTGAAGTGAAATTTGAGATGAATATAGAAGAAGGAGTGGCTTTAAATATATGTATGGATGTTATGGGAACATCTTGGTGATTTTATTATGTGAAAAGAATAAAAAGAAAAAAAATTACCATATAAAATTTTTTTAGTGAAGAGCTAGTTATGTGAAAAAAAAGAGAAGAAAACCACCATAAAATGTTGATTGATTTTTATAATAAAAATACATATAATGCATACATGCTTATATTTCTTCTAAACTAAATACATTTATTAGAGATAAACATTTATAGGACAGTAATTTGGGTTGACTAATAATGAAACCAAATCCTCACTTTTATTTTATTATAAGGCAAGATTCAAAAAAATAATTAACTAAGAGTTGAGTTTCAAAATGTTTTCGTTAATTACCAAATTTATATTAACCTACCATAAGTTAATTATTTTACCATGTATATTCATTATAAATAACCACAAATATCTCACCCATCTTAATTGATAGATATTGTCATAATCTATTTCTGAATTGTTTTTTAAATTCATCTTTTTTCTTTTCAAAATAAAAAATAAAATAAAATAAAATAAAGACTGGAATTTTGACAAAAACAAGCTGAAAGAATATCATATATTGAAAAAAATCAAGATGTAATTTTAAATGAAATTGAAAACCTAATTATACCCTTATTTTACCAAAAAACTAGAAAAATAATGCAGATTCACTGTTAAATTACATGATTATTGGATAAATTTATACAAAAATAAAGTCTAGGGGCATAATTAGATTTTTAATAGGACAAATTAATTTAATCATGGGTTAAATTAAAATGTAATTATGTTTAAGAATTAATTTGAGTCCAATAGAAGGATTTAATTAGGTGAAGAACTTAATTATATTTTAAATAGGTAAAATTAATTTTATTAGGAGGCTTAATTAGTGAAAAATTAAGTTTAAGAGCTTAATTTGGGCTTATTTAAAAAGATTGAAATTTTCGAAGATGAATTTGTTTTTTGCAAAGTTTATTGGTTCAAATAAAGGATAAAATCACAAGAAAATCAAAGTTTTGGGGTCAATTAAAAGCTAAATTGAAGAAATTTATGGCTAAGTACCATTTTAAAAAAGATGCCAAACTCTAGGGATAAAATTGAATGAAATCGGGGTGAAATTGAAGAGAATTGAAAGTCTGATACTTAATTGAGGGTCAAATTGCATAAATCCATTTGATGCTTAATTGAAGGTCAAATTGCATAAATCCAATATCAATGACTAGAATAAACAAAAATGTTGAAATCCAGAGCTCACATTGAAATTTGACAGGGGTAAAATTACATAAAATTAAAAATTCAGGGTTAATTAGGGATACAATTGAAATAAATTAAACGATGGAGGAGCAAATTGAAATTGAATTAAAATCCTAAATTAAACCCTAAATCCCTAAAATGACGTTGTTTTAATATTATATATATAAAAGAACACCAAATGACGTGTTATTTAGTAAATGTTCATCTCTTTCTTTATTTTGCTAGAAAATACTACTTGAATGGTTTCCTTTCCAAAACATTTAATACTTTATCTCTCCATCAAACTCAATCACAAGCCTTAATTTATGATTGTGAGAATTATGTAAAAAACGATTTGATTACGTATAGTCTTGGTATCTCGATACATGTTATTATTGTGCCAAACTCAATCACAAGTCTTAATTTAAATTTCTTAGAAATGATTGATTTGATTGTGAATATCTAGATCTATATATCACGAAGATTGCATCATCATCATTATTGATTTATGATGGTGAGAATTATGTACTTTTCATCCTAACACATATGTCATTCACACACACTCAATAAAGGTATCAATTCTCAAATATGTTTTAAAAAACTAGATGTAATACATTAATTTAATCATAAATATAAGCCCATTAAAATAATTAAATGTTAATTATATTATTCTTTATCATTTAAATTTCATAAAGAACCATCAAAATATTAAACAACTAAGTTCATAAAATTTATTAACTAAGTTATTCATAAAATTTATTAACTAGGTTATCATTAATTATAATTTTAAATCTCGATTCTAATATGTGTTCGAGAATATGGTTTAGGTTGCCTTAAATTTGGTATGAACTGATTCAAGTAATAAAATTTAGTTATGTTAATGTATTATACACTTGTTGGGAGATCTACAAAATAAAACTACCACTTTGAGCAGTTATAGAAAGTTTTTTAGATATATTTTAATATTATATTTTATAACAATATAATACATCTCCATCATATAAAAAAAACACTCAATAAGACATGAAATACACATATATCTTTTTTACATAAAAAACAACATTTTTATCTTCTTGAATTTTGTACCTATTTATCACTAGAGAAAACACTCAAATATTAACTTAAGCATCATAGTATTCTTTGTTTCACTAGAGATTTGTTTTATAGATACAACAGACCTAAAACTCATTAATCAGGAAAAATTCATTATTTTTGTGAAGTTTTTAAATGACTTCATCAATTCTATTACAATAAAAAGAGATATGATTATAACTTTTTTTAACTTGTTGTTGTCTTAGGTCAAATTATCTCCATGTTATTAGGTCAAATTATCTCCATGTTATTATCGGTGATAAATATCAAAAGGTTGAAAGAAATTGACCGATATGATATTATTAGCTTCCTTTTCCTATCATAATTAAGAAGAGAAATGTAAAAATAAAAAAATTAAGGTATTTTTATTTTTAAACATATCATTATATATTTTTTAAGATGCAAACAACATTAACTCTTTCATATAATTACTATTATACGAGGATTCTAGTGATTATTTTCCTATTAAATTTTAGATGGCTCCATTACTCTAAAAAAAGAAAAATCATTTATTTTTTTTTGGAATGGATATCCATCAAATCAAATTCATAAAATATTGATAGTGTTTCTATCTTTCAACGCCTTCTTCTCCCCTCCTTGGCCTAAAATCGAATCAAGCATATTGATGTGTATTGGAGTAGAAAAATACATAACAAAATGGTTGGAAAAACACTCTGGCTTGGTATCAGATACACCAGGTCCAATTAAAAGAATATCCGGAAGATCCAATCGTCAGATGGGTCTCAAAGAAATTAACATTTAATCGATTGGGCTTTAGCTACACTTGAGACCCAAAATCTAACCTCCAATGTTCAAAATCCCAAGCCCTCCGGCCCGGTTAATCAAATGCTCTGTTACTCCCTCAGTCCCTCATTAATCACGGTCATCGTCTCAGATTTTTTTTTGAAAAAGAGAAAAATCTCCTAACATCATCTTCCTCTTTCAACCAATTTGCGCCGGCCCGGTTAATCAAATGCTCTGTTTCTCCCTGAGTCCCTCATTAATCACGATCATCGTCTCAGATTTTTTTTAAAAAAGAGAAAAATCTCAAAACATCATCTTCCTCTTTCAACCAATTTGAAGAAAACCCTAACCCTAAAAGCCCAATCATGGCGTCAAGAAAGAAACATTTAGAAGGAATTGCATTACTCTCAATGTACAACGACGACGAAGAAGACGATGATGAAGAAATGGAAGATCTCGAACACCAACCAAACCAATCTAACGACATGGAGCAAGATACTCTGCACGACGATAACGCCGTGCTTACTGAAGAATTCCAGAATACAGAAGAAGCAGAAGCAGCTACCGCTAGTCGGAATTCAACTCCCGAAGGAAGTCTTTTAAGGCCTTTGACGCCGCTGCAGCAGCAGCTGCAACAAGGAGGGACTATTAATTTGGAGACGAAGAGTAGTAGTAGTAGGAGTAGGAGAGGGAGACTTGCTATTGTTGATTATGGTCACGATGAAGTTGCCATGTCCCCTGAACCTGAGGTAATTCCTTTGGCTTTTAAGATTGTCTGTCCTTGTACTTTTTTTCTGCTACTTTTCTTGCTATCCTGTTTCTGATTTGGGATTGATTGGGTTCTTGCTTTTGCAGGAAGGGGAGTTCGAAGAGGAGCTTCAAAGTGCCAATGGTATGCATTGCTCGTATTTTGGCTATTTATGGATCAATCTTTAACCGTTTTATTCTTAATAAGCCATTATAGTTTATTCCCCTCTTGATTGCGTGCAGTTATGCAGTTTGTTTTAAGTGCGATTTTGCTTGTTGCAAATGTGATTTTGTATTATCCGTGTTCAACAATTATGATGCTAAATTGGGATTGAGATCAATGTTGTTGAAATATGGTTGTGATTGTTCTAAAGGAGGAAGTTAGGCCTGTTATTATTGTATAAAGACTTGATAGGACAATTAATGTCGTATGTTATGTCTTTAAGTTAGTGATTTTCCTCTTCTGTTGCATATGATTTGATGGCATTTTACTTTGGAAACAAGTGTTGTTGAGTGTTCCCAGAAATTGATGTAAAGAGGAATGAATGCATCTACAGGCAATATAAAGCTCCTGCTCATAGTGCATTTTTTTGGACTACTGTTTTGTAATTTGCGTGCAATTACAATGAAATAAGGCAAATTCAAAGTTCTTATTGTTTCATAGTAAAAATGCTCAAGGTAATTATTGGTTAAATATCCATGTAATAGGTGCTATCCAAGAAAAATCTTCTCCAGTAACTGCTCAGATTTTATCTCCTAGTGTTCGAGCAACTCCGCAGTCATCTGAACATCTAGAACCATCACAACCTGGTGAAATAAATGATACCACTAGGGAATCAGAAGCTGTCAATGCTGAAGTTGCTAATGAGGTTCCTGCAGAGGGTGTTGATCTGTTGGATAAATTTCTTCCTCCACCACCTAAAGAGAAGTGCCCAGAGGACCTGCAAGTGAGTTTCTTTTATATCTGTTGTCAATAAGTGCTTTATAAATTTGCTATGTCTGGTGCTTCTGTCAACTTTTTTTACAAAGTACCCCTGATATAAAATACACTACTTTCTGTGTTTCAAGAGATCTTTTTTTTTTTTGAGCAAGTAAGAGTTGGGGACATCCTGATTAGGGTTCTATTATTACTTGTTGCTCCTGCCTATCTTGTTTGTTTTAAGTAATTTGGATCTCATTTTACCGTTTGGCTAGTATGTGTAATCTTGGATGATCCTTATTTGATCTCTTTGTTGGTTTGCCACTGTGAATTATGTTAAAAAATGCGTTGGTTGATCCTTCCTATGTTGTTTGAATTATGGTTAAGAATGCATAATACCTTTTGGAACATAAAATGAACTGTTTGTTTCTTATATTCAGATGATGTAGCTTTAAATGATTGATTTATGATCACAGTACAGCACATTTTACATGCTCTGACATATTTTCCCCTCTTCATGCTTGTTATTTGCAGAAAAAAATTGATAAATTTCTTGCCTTGAAAAAAATTGGGAGAAGCTTCAATGCAGAAGTCCGCAATAGGAAGGATTATAGGAACCCGGACTTCTTACTGCATGCTGTGAGGTATCAAGATATTGATCAGATAGGGTCTTGCTTCAGGAAAGATGTATTTGACCCTCATGGATATGACCAAAGCGACTACTATCTTGAGATAGGTTATTACAAGTTCTTTCCACTGTTGCATTGCTGTCTTTGACTTGTTTTTTCTAATATGGGTTTGGTGTTCCTTTAACTGTGCTTGTAGTTTGGCTAATTATGTAAATTGTATGTTTTAACTGAAGAAAACCACTGAAGCTTATGTTCTAAAACTGCAAATCTGCAATATTTTGATATGAGGGCTGTCATTTCTTGGTAATGGGAATGAACTAGTGGCTTCTTCTTTCTCTTGCTTCAAAAATAGAAAATCATGTATACCGAGTGACACGACCTCTAATTCTTTCTTGCTTTTCATCACATCCTACGTAAATTTTTTCATGTACATTAGATCGCATTTTAATAGGTTCCATGCTTGCAATAACATTTTCATACATCAACCACAAGTCATATCATGAAACATAACTTTTCATGGAATTTAAATATTTTTTTCTTGCTTACATTCATTGGATGTTTAAGCTTGATTGTTTCCCTAATAAATAAATGGACTTGCATTTCTGGCTTGGTAGAACAATTAATCTGTAAGGGCCGACAATTACTCTGTAGGGGCCTGTGGGTATGTCTTTATTTGTAATTGAAAAGCTTTCTTTGCTGAATCAATTTTTCTAGTGGCCGGTTGTTTTTCAAAGCTATCTTTTGAAGCCCTAATGTTTTTGCAATTAAGGTTGTCTTTTTGTTGAACAGAATTTCCTGGCAATGACCTTTAGTAGTTTTGTAAAGCAGAGGCTGATATGAGGCGTGAAAGGGAGAGGAAGGAACAAGAGCTAAAGAGAAGTCCAAAGGTTGAATTTGTTTCAGGGGGGACTCAGCCTGGAGTGGTTGTACCTCCAACAAAGTTCAGTTTGCCTATTCCAGGTTTAAAAAAGATTTTGACTGTAGACATTGATTTTATGAGATATTTTTTCTTTGTGGCATCTCACTGTTGTATTTCATAGTGGTCTCCTTAACTTGAGATTATCTTTCTGGTGTTTCAGTTGCCACTGCTAGTGGGACGCATTCATCTGCAAATGCAGCCGATGCAGCTCCCCGCGAGGGTAGACAGAACAAGAAGTCAAAATGGGATAAGGTTAATCTCTGCATGCATCTCATATATGTAAACTTATGGTTGTGCTGATGTTGAGGAACTGGCATTTTAGTTGGACTACTCTATTTGCTTTCAGGTGGATGGTGATGGAAGGAATCCTTTACCAGCTGGTGGACATGATTCTTTAGCTGCAGCAGCAGCTCTGTTATCTGCAGCTAATGTTGGTTCTGGATACACGGGTTTTGTGTAAGTTCCATTAGATCCTTTAAACAATTTATTCCTGTTCATATTTCTTTCAGCACCTTTCCCCTCACCTCTATCTCCTTGAGTTTCTGTTTAAGTGCTTTGATTTGATCACAGTATTGAGGTGATTAGGATTGCTTTGATTATTGTACATAGATAGTAATTGGATTAGAAGAACAACCAGCCCTTGCAGGGGAGTGAGTTTTCTGGTGTTTTTAGTATTAAGAATTAAAGTCTGGAATGAACTGTAGATTTATGGTGAGAAATTTATAATGTTCTATTTGGTTACTTTGAGCAAGATTTATCATTTAAAGCTTTCAGGAAAACAAAAAATTAAGAAAAAATTAATTCCTTAAACCTCTTAAGAATATGGGTATTCTTAGATAGCTATTGGCGATCATGACAGGATTCCATATGCTACTAAACAGCCACTGAATACTCCAGCTGTGTGATTTGGGGAGCAGAATGCTGTTTGTCCATTCAATATCCTCACTAGGGTCCCACTGATTTCTCGTTGCATACATTAATAAAAAATGGAGTACGGCTATAATGTGCAAATTCACGGGCTGACTAGAACTTTCTTAGATGTGTCCAACTTCAAAGTTAAAGATATTGATGATGCATGGTGATCCATTTTCATCCTGGATGGCAGGCAGCAGAAACGGCGAGAGGCAGAAGAAAAAAGATCTGGAGAAAGGAAGTTGGAAAGAAGATCTTGAGCACTCCTGCAGAGAATTCACTACCATACCATTCTTGGGATGGACAAAATTGCTCGAGGCAACATGGCTTTGTTCTTGTTCACATGCTAATTTTTATAAAAGAAAACTGTGTTTAGTTAAAGATAATTTTTGTAATTTTCAGCTTGAAGTTGAAATGTAATATAGCTTATAGCACGAGTTCGAGTTTCTTTTGCTTGCTGCGCCCGTGAATGTGATCAGCAGCTGAAATTTCAGTTTTGACTGCCTTTTGCAATGAGCAATAGGAGGAATATATTACCTCCCATGGCAAGAATAGTTCTTCCTATATTTGGCTGATTTCTTTCGCAATCCATATCAACTGTCTACAGGTGTGGTCTCGACTGTGATGTAATTGGGGCGCAGCTGTGCTGTGTAGAAAGGGGAGGTTTTTGCTCTCCAGCTCTCCTCCTCTTTAGTCTAAATTAAAGCCAAAATGGCAGAAAGCTAACACTCAACAAGAAAACTGGTCATTAATAAGTCATTCTTTTGGAAGGAGCGGGAACACGCCCTCATGATGAAACCCTTTGTTTCAAGTAAGAATCATCCTTTACATTTACACTCCAAAGTTCAAGCCGAAATGAATCCCTTGTTGAAATGGCCCAAAAGTAGGCATGGCTTGACCGCTTTGCATGCTTCTCTTTCGCATGCCATTTTCAGTCATAATCCTTAGGAGCAGTCTCTTCTTCCTCGTTTCATTTTTCTTTGCCCATTATCATAGCCAGTGGAGGACATTTTATTGCATTCACGAAATAATCAACGATCCATCTTAAAAAAATACGAATACAAAGAGGAGAGAACATAAACCCATGATCCTCAACCTTGAAAAAACATGCAGACATAAAGAGAGGAGAATATAAAACCCATGATTTATAAATAATGTTAAGAATATCTTTATTTATGTTTTTTTTCTTTAAAATGTGTATAGAAAATAATTAATAGCATATCACTAATTATTCCATAAGCAATATAAAATTTCTTAAAAAACCCCGCCGCCACTCGACCAAATTATTCTTGCCTCCATTCGTTTCTCGGATTCATGAAAGCTTTTATTTCATTATAGCATGATTACATAAATCTAGTTCCATTGTAAAACGATGTTTGGTTACTTTGATTCTAGTCATTGCTTAGTTAGTATGAGATTCACAGTCAACATTACTTGGCTAAAGGAACACCTTGAAACCTTTTAGCTCCATCATATTATTTCTCCCGTTAAGTTATGAGTTGGATAATTTTTTTAATTTTTTAAAAAATTATATAGGTGTTATTAATGTATTTTTTAGTAAAAAAAAATTAATTATTTAAAAATTAACCTAATATGATCTGGTTGATTTGATAAATTTAAAGATAATTCGAATGATTTATAAAAATATAGTTTGACTTTAAAAAATTAGGATAAGATTTTTTAAAAAATATTGAAATAACAACATATTACATCAATTCAAATCAACTCAAGTTAACCTATTAAATTCATTACTCAAGTCATGAGACCTTGGTAATTCTATATAAAAAATAAAAATAAAATAACAAACCCAATTATTAATCAATGCAATATTGAATGATGAAATTAAAAATAAATTCAATTAAAAAATAAGTTGAGTCAACTTGGGTTAACTTTTCAAACCTAAACTATAAGGTTGAGATAACCCCATAAAAAAATTAAAACAAATTATGAAGCTTGACTTTCAACTAATCCAATATTGAAGGGTGAATTAAAAAAAAAAGAACATAAAAACCACCTAATTCAACCCAAAACAATTGATCAAACCTATAACCCGAGTCATGAGATCATAATAACCTTATAGAATGCAAACCAAAACAAATTATGAAATCTAATTCTTAATTAACCTAATGTTGATGGATGAAATAAAAAAACTAAGAAAATGAAAAAAAAAACCGAGTCAATTATCTTAACTACGAGATTTGGGTTGTAAGACCCTAATAATCTTATATAAAAAAAAAATTATAAAGTTCAATTCTCAATCAATTCAATTTTGAAAGATTAAATTGAAAAAAAAAATAACCCAAGTAACTAGAGTTAACCTATCAAACTTGAGTCAGAAGATTGAGATAACTTTATAGAAGTTGAACTGAAAAAATTATAAAATTCGATTCTAATCAATTCAATATTAAATGATGAAATTGAAAAATAAATAAATAAAAATAGATAAAAAAATAACCTGAGTCAATACAACTAACTTGTAAAACTCATAACTAGGTTATAAAACTAGAATAACTTCATAAAAATAAATTATAAAGCTCTATACCTACTATATTTAATATTAAAAAATAAAATTAAAAAAAACACTAGAAAACTATGAAGACGAAGATGAAAAAAATTCTTGGCTTTTAACTGTTCATTTAATTCCTACATTGAAAAGCAAAGCTCTTTTTAGAATGTGTCAATACCATAATTCCTTTCAAGTCAAACATGCGTGCGTGGAAGTGAAACACATCTCGTTTACATGGGATCTTGATCCTTTTTTGCGAGAAGAATTCTAAGCATCCTGGCCTTCATTAAAATTTACAGTGAATCTGAATCCGAGGAACAGCTTTTATGTTTCTGAACATCGATTTTGTCACCAGATGCTCGGTGGTCCCGGGAAATTCTTTAGCCGACTCCTAGAATGTTGTTTTGCTTTTATAGCATGAAAACATCTCAGTATGACCGTCTGTTGAACATGTATTAGAAGCTAGAAATATAACAGTGTCACACTCCACCAAATCATGGAGAGATTCAAAGAACATGCATTGACTGTCCAGAAAGAATATTCTACATTACCTTTCAGGTCTTGAACGTGATTTTATTCTCACCGTAGTTTCAAAAATCGGTAGCATTCATGTTAATGTCGGTATCGGAAATACATTAGATAATGCCTTTGATTTCTCTTTTTTTTTTAACGTCTCCATGTCGCCGCTCCGGAGAGACGTGGAGGCATAAAAAAAGAGCTTTTATCAACTTGTTCCAACCTAAGATAATTAACTTATGAGCTTGATTTTATTTCACTGTCAAAAAATTAAAAAAAAACTTTTATCGACAAGTTTATCTCATACATAGTTTGTTTCTTTGGTACGAAGCAATGTTAAATCAAAATAATTAACAAATATTACGTCTCTTGAGCAATGAATAAAAACTTAGTAGTGAAAATGATGGTGCTAACAGTAATTCAAGTGACAAAACTAACAGTAGTAGCCAGAATGAAACCAACAAGGACAAGAAAAATATATAGAAGATAGTCATTCACACGTATAAATTTAAATGCAAAAGATTTAAGATTTTAATTGACAAGTTGATAAATTTTTAAGAATGTTAAATATTTAATAATATTTATCACTGCAAAGATATTGTAAGAGAATATGAAATGAAACATGATTATCATCTTAAAATAATTATTAATTAAAAGGAGAAGGTGGGCGCGAATTGTATGAGCAGTAGGTGTGCATGTGTATGTCTCTTTGGTATCCGATAGCAAAATATTTATGATTAAGTCATTAAAAGATGAATATAGTTATCTCAGGATATCTAACATCAGGATAGCTAACTCAACAAGGAGAACAAAAAAAAATTGTTATACATAATCAATGTTAACTCAAACATATTAAATGAAGCTTTTGACACTATTTTAAATAATAATTTTAGGATAAAACCACGCCCAATAGTCATGAAGAGCTAAAAAAACAGAAAAAAAAAACTAGGAAATCTACAAAAGATGTTATAAAAAGTCTTATAATAGACTCTTTAGATATGCGTAACTTTTAAAAGAATTGAATCTAAATTTAAAAGTAACTCAGAACCTTAACCTGACTTATTATCTAATCTGAGTTTAAAATTAAATTATATAAGAATTGACTTGATATGATCTAATCAACTTGGTTAGTTAAAAAATAACTGAAATAATTGTTAAAGAAAATTTGAGAATGAAATTGAAAAAAAATAAAAGAAAATAAAAGGAAAAATGAAAATAAAAAAGAAAAGAAAATGAGGGCATCTGCATCATGATTTTTTTATGTATAAAAAAACATGCAGGTTATTTTGATTTACATAAAAAATTTAAAATGTAAATTGAAATAACTATGCAAGAATCTAATCAAATACATCAATAATCATTTATGTAAAAGAGATATTGAAAAACTAAGAGATGAATGCAGAATATTTGATCACGCTAAATGAGACATTTACTTGTTTATTTCTAATAAATGTTTTTTATTAAAATTAATAAAAAATAATATAGATAGAAACACATATGAAATTTATTGACTAAAATTAGAATAAATATTTTTTTATAAAATAAATCTCATATGTATAAAATTAAAAGATTCTTTAAAATTTAAATACAAACAAAATAATTTAAATAAGGTCCTTAAAAAACCTGCAAAACTTGTGATGCAAGCTATAAAACTGAGATAAACTGATTGAGAAAAAAATTGAAGATAACCAAAAAATTAATTTTTTTTTTTTTAAATATAATGTCAAATCATAAAATCATAAACAAAATAATAAAAAAAAATCTTGAACTGCATTAACTTTTGAAACTTATTATTCATATCATTAGATCATAAGCACCATAAATAAAAAAAACCACAAAACTTAATCTCTAACAAATCAACCATCGGGTGAAGAATTGGAGTGTTAATTGAAAAGAAAAAAAACTCTAACAAAAAAAATAAATTCAAAGAATGAGGGATAAATTAAAAAATAAAATAAAATAACATAAACTTTAATTAAATAATAAAATTAAAAACTAATAAAAGTTTAACAAAAAAGCCAAGAACAAAATTAAAAAATCAAAAGAATAGGGACTGAATTTAAAAAGTAATATATGACAAATTATAATTTAAGAACTAAATTGAAAACATACAAAACTTTTATAAAAGGATCAAAGATAAAAATAAAAAAATATAAGGATTGAATTGTGAAATCAAAAAAACAAAATGACAATTATACCCTTTCTCTTGTAAATAAGAGATCTCTAGGAAATACCAAATTACCTCCACCCTTAAAAGCTTCTATTTTTCTATAATAATAATTTGAATATAACAATTTATATTAAACTATATCTAGAATTATAGTGAAAAACTAACATCCTATGCATTTACGGCTAATAAAAACTGTAAAGCAGTGCGTGTTTGAGAATATAATTATAATTATTTTTTAAAATATTTTTTATTTAAAAATATATTAAAATAATATTTTTTATTTTTAAAAGATTATTTTTAATAGTAGTATATTAAAATAATTTAAAATCATAAAAAAATTAATTTAGAGTAAAGAAAAAAATAAAAAATTAAATTTTTATAAAAATACTTTTAAAATATAAAAATATACATGAGAAAACTAGATAGTAGAATTTTTTAAGACTAATGATGGGAAGTGGCAAAGACAAAACAAAAAGAACAAATTGCAGCTAGAGATGCGACCATGGAGATTAAAAAGAAAAGAAAGGTACAAAAAATTTGGAAACTAGTAGCAGTGTTGGTGATGGTGGAGGGCCTTCCTAGAAAAAGGCTGAAAGGGAATTTATTTACATTACTCTCTATATTATTCCATAGCTAGAGATGTGGAAGTAAAATATGGAAGAAGAGCAGTGAAAAACGTGAAAATTTACCTGTAAACAGAAAGAAAGAAGGGAAGAAGGAGCTCACATTTCTATGATCATAATAATAATAATAATTATTATTATTTTGTCTTTGCATAGAAATAGAGACGTTACAGATTCGCACCAGACTCTGTTTATTATATAAATCACTAGTTTAACTGCTTCAGGTACAAGAGCTCCCAGCAAAATAATAATAATAATAATACTAAGAATTTTTTCTCATATCTTATCTCCTGAGTAAAATTGGAAAGAGATTGAATTACAATGCAGTCTCTATAGTATTACAAAACTAATTAATTAATCCACATGCTCTTAAGAACTATTTATTTAATCCCTTTATTTTTAAATATGTTAATGACTCAGTATTCTTATCGTTTTTTTAATTTCTAATTTATTTTGTTATCTCCCATCTTAAGAAATAAAAAATGGAAAGAATTATTATAACTTGGTACATATAGTCCTCGGGATTTTAGAAACCACATTTCTTTACTTAAAATGAAAAATGAAATTTATAAACAATAACTGTATTTTTCTTAGGATTTCTTTACTTAAAAATAATAAATGAAGAAGGTAGAATCGTGAATTCAATGTTCACCAAGACATAGGATATGAATAATAAATTTACCATTTTACCCTTATGAAAGATGCATGTAGGCTAATGATTAAGAGAAGGATTATGTTTACAATTGAATGATTTTGGCATTTTAAAATTGGTAAGGGATAAGACATAAATTTTCTTTTTTATAAAAAGGTTTTTATGTCTTTTTATTTATTATATACAATTAAATTATTATATCATTTTTGGAGATAGAAAAAAATTTAATTGATAATGGGTTCCTCTTATCTTTTCATGTTTACAAGTACAATTAAAAGACTAACTTACCTTTTGAGTTTATTTTCTTAAGCCTAACATCAAGTAGTATTTTAGATATTTTATAATTGATCTTTTTATTATTTTTGGGATGAGACAGGAGCATTTTGATCTTTTAAAAATTAAAAAAAAAATTAAAACAAATGATGACGTGTGTTGAGAACATGTTAACCACTCCACTATTTTCAGACAACATAACATGTGCAATTGATTCTAGCAATAAAAAAGTTATTCCAGGATTGATTCAACTTTATCTTGCCATTTCTTTCATAAATGTATGGCGGGTGCACCAATAAAAACTCTAGCTCGTTAGTGGTAGATGTTTTTTTTCTTTTTTTTTTCCTCTATTTTCCTCAATCTTTGCATCCTACAACCTGAGCTTTCAACTCAACTCCTAAACTTCTATTTCTTTTTTATTTTTTTAGTTATGATATTTTTTTGAAATATTTCATTGAATTAGATTTTTGTTTTGATTTCATCATCATTCATTGCTTCTTCTTTTTTCTTATCATTTTATTTATTTATTTATGTTACCTGAAGTCTTTTTATTTGTTAAATTTATGTTTTAAATAAATTGTATTCTTGACTTAAATAGAATTAATTTATTGAATATAAACAAATACTCATTTTGTTTTGTTTTGTTCTATTTGCTTTTCCAAAATGTTATTCTAGTGATCCATGTGATTTATTCTTATGTCATCATCCAAAACATTGTAATCGGGTTTGAATCATCTCAATAAACTCTTTTTATAATGGGCGATGTTCATAATAGAACGACAATACGTTTCCATCAATCATTTTCTTCTCTTTTCCTTATTGATAGAATATTAGTGGCTCATTCATTTTAGTTAATTATTGCTAAATATTTTTTTTACCGTTCATGTGCTATTATTAAATATTGTTTAAATAAGATTATTAAATTACTCATAATTTATCATGATTAACAAACAACTTAATAACATAATTAATAATCACAAACATATTATAAATGGACATAATAATTAAAAAATGTTTATAAAAATATAAAAAGCAAATTGATATAGTATAAAGATATTTTCTAACGAGTCATTTCATATCTTATAAACTTCTCATTTACTTCACACATGACTATTTTTTTTTCTTATAAGTAGATCTTATTAATTAAGTTAAAAGATTTAATAAGCCATCAAAAAAAATATATGACCCATAATTATAAAATAGTTTGGCCCAATGAGTCAATGCAGAGGTTAGGATCTAGGACTTGGCCTTCTAGCCTTAAACAAGGTCTTAAAATAAAATCAACTAGGAGTTGATTTAGTTGACCTAATGAGTCAACATGTAACTCGGTTAAAACTTGATCTAATTTAAAATAAGTTTTTCTTCAAACAATGTTATTTAAATTTTTTTAAAATAAAAAAGTAAAACAACACTATTTTTTATTAATATAGATTAACCCATTAAATTTACAATCTGAACCTTAAGCTAAATTATGGACTAAAGTAGATTGAATAACTTTTTTATGACCAAAGTTCAATTTAAATAAAGCATAATAAGTTAAACTCTATTTAAAATCAAAATAACTCAATTCATAAAATAAAAAATTGAAACAACTCAAGTAATAGAAAGTTATTATGAAATTTGAACCATATAAAAGACGACATCAAACATAAATAAAGAAATTACCATATACTTCTAGAAAATTGAAAGGACATGTGGAGTCTCACCAATTTAAATTACTATTTTTTTGCTTATAACCTTTTAAAAATTAAAATTGAACTTAGCTTTTTGTGATTTTTTCTATTATATACAAATTATACAATTTGGTGTAATATTGATATTTTAGTCCCTAGATTTGAGAGAAGAAGGAAAAAGTTGCTAAATAATAACTAAGGATAGAGAAAGTTATTATTTATCATATTCTAATGATTGAAAAACATTGTTGTTGGTATTAGTGAGTTTTGTTTTACAAGATGTTTTTGCACCTCATCTTGCCGGGAAAGATATATTGGCCTTTAAGATTTGTTTTATTTTAATTAAGATAAAGTTTGTATTTTTTTTTTACCAATTAAACATTGTTTTGATGTTATATATTGGTTCATTGATGTTTATGAGATGTTTTTTCGAGTGTTTTTGTGTCTGAAAAAGAAAAGGGATTTTTATTGATTCTTAGCCACCAAAAATGGTTAGAGGTGAAATTAGTAGGTAACCTATTCTTTTTAAATAAAAAAATATTAGACCTAGTCATAAGGCTCCATGCATACACACCATGTATATTTTTATACATCAGGGTTGATGGGCCTGCCATTGCATGCCTAGTTCTTTTTTTTGTCTTCATTTTTCTATTTTAAGTTTATTTGATATATATATATATATATATATATTAATTCAAAATATATCTCAAGTATTATTTCTTAAAATACCATTAAGATTTTGGTTTTTTTTGGATAAAATTTAATTGTTTTTTTCATAAAAACTAACTTTATTACAATATAATTAAATAAAATATAGTTTATTTAATTAAAATTCTTTTATATGTTAAAATATAACCTGTGGCATATAACTTGCAACCTATCTAGCATATATTTGTTAAATAATAAGGGATGCAAGGAAGAAAACATACCTTAACTTTTATTTTTTATGTTTGATATTGTGTTGTAAGGTATTTTTAAAAATTATTTTTTTATTTGAAAATATATTAAAGTAATTTTTTTTTAGATTGTGTTTTTCACATTAGCACATCATCAAACAACATTAACTAAAGAATCAATTTAATGTATTTTCCAATGAAATGTGCTTTTAAAAAGCTTTCAAAACAAATGTTATCACACTCTCAAACACTTATGAATCAATTTACAAAACTCTAAATTAGATAGGAAAATTATTATACACACATACAAATTAAAAGAAATCCATTACTACTGTGAAATTATTATTTTTCCATTTAAAGAAAAAAATATGAAGCCATGATTGATTTTAAAGATGATTCACTCTTTTCTAATGGCTCATGGCTCATTGGTCATTAGAAGATTGTCATGTGATATATGTATCTTTTTTATTTTTTTAAATAGTAAAACGATTATTTTACTTTTAAGTAAAAATATAAAAATTGTTGACCAAGGGCATTTATGTTTTTTACTTTTAGAATATAGTACAAAGGACATTTTTTAGGGGCATTTTGTCCTTTTACATAGGCTTTTTTTCTATTAATTCTAGATTCATGGAGGTCATTTTAGTCCTTTTACATTGAATAATTGATTTTAATATTTTAAAAGTTGCTGACGAGTGCTCTCCATATATCAACATATATGTTGCATCCTAGTGCCTAAACCTACTCTTTTGTCAAGTTGTTAGAAGCAACGCCACATCTTTTTTTTTCTAATGCAACATGTGATAATAGTGGATATACAATTTCTCGCTAGTGGTTGTCTTTTCTTTCTTATCTCTAAAAAAATACATGTTGTTTCTCTTTGTTTTTGGTATTTAAGTTTCAATCCTTATTTTTTTATTATTAATTTTTATTCTAGATCTTTTTATAAAAGTTTTGTTTATTTTTAATTTATTCCTTCAATTACCATTTGATATATATATATATATATATATATATATATTTCAATTTGATCCTTATTGTTTTGATTTCTAATTTTTTTCTTGCTTATTTTGTTGAAATTTTATTGGTTTTTAATTTTATCATTCAATCAAAGTTTATAGTGTATTTTTTTAATTTGATCCTCGTTCTTTTATTATTTTTTTTGTTAAATTTGTTTTTCAATTTAACTATCCAATCAAAAACTTTTTGTTGCCTTCAAAATTATTTTTTATTTTGATTTTTGTTCTTGTTTTTTTAATTGTAATTTTTTGTTTTAGATCTTTGCTTATTTGTGCAATTTGTTTTTTATGGTTTTATCCTTCAACATTTGCTTTTGAGGTTTGGACTTTATAATTTTCTATTCATAGTGTTTTTTGATCTAATAACCTGGGTTACAAATTTAAAAGTTAACATGGATCGACATATTTTTTTGGCTTTTTTTTTTATTTCATTATTTATCTTTATTTTTTTAAAAAGTGACTTTATTTTTTTTTTAATTTTTTTCTATTAGGTTATCTTAATCTAATAACTTTAACCACAAGTTTTATAAGTTAACCTAGGTTAGCTTGCCCCTTGTTATCTAAACTACATATCTACCATACTAGTTTAGGTTAACTCGAGCTTTTGTTTTTTTTGTTTATTTTTTTATTCAATTTTATACTTTAGGTTTTCTTTTCAAGTTATCTTGATCTTTTTTTATATACAATTTTTGTTCGTTTATTATCATTTTCTATTTTTTATCATTTAATTAAAACATCCCTACTCTATTTATTTTTCTAATTTAACATTTTTTAATGGATTTTTTTGTTTTAATTTTTTTATATATATTTAATTTTTGAAAATATTATTCTAATTCATCAATAATTTTTTTATATAACCGAACTTTATTTTTAAAAATACTTTTCTCTATTCTAATTCATTTATGTTATCGTTTCCCTATATAAAAAATTAATTTTAATAGATAAACTCAATAAATATAATTAGATAAATATGTTGATTTGCATTTATTTTTTGATTTTTTTATTTCACTTTTATTTATCATTAATGATTTTTTCCCCATTAATTTACACAAATGATTATTGATTGATTTAATTACATGTTTGTCTCTGTTTTTTTATTTATATTTAAACTTTTTTTATGTAAAACAATGCAACAAAAAATCTAGCATATCTATTGTTAGTGGTTACACGTGTAAAATAACGAGTGATTTATAAAAAGGATTCAAATAAAATAAATATAGCTATGACTTTACTGTAAAGTAGGGCCCACCCACCACCATGTCATATATAATTCTTAATCTCGGGTTGCTTTTGGGTTGATAAAAGGCATTTGATGGAAAAAAAAAAAAAGATTTTGCTTTTGGGTTGACATGACCTGTCTTGAAATAAATCCACTACCAAACACTAAATATAGCAATTAAAGAATTAAAATAAAGTTTTGTTGATTTTTAAAATATTTTTATTTAAAAATATATTAAAATAATATATTTTATTTATAAAAATTTATTTTTAACATCAACATATAATATCAAAACAACTGAAAATTAAAAAAAATCAAAAACTTTTAATTGAACAAAAATAAAAGCGAAACCAAAAGTATAAACAAAGAACACTTGCTTGCATGTCATTTTACCATAATTAACTGAGAGAAAAATAAATACCAAATCTAGCTTCTTAGTTCTTACTATTTAAAGTATAAAGCAGACAAAGCAACCATTTCATAAATAAAATGGAGTGAGTACAAAAACATTGTGGCGTTACACGTCACATGACAGGAAGAGCCTTTACTTCTATTTGTTTAAGGTAATATATGTGCATGCACAAACACTATCTCCTTTTAATTTATTAGGAACAGAGAGGCAGACGGGCAACGGTAACATTCAGTTCGGCACTTCCTAAAGGGCACTTTAGGAAATATGAAAGAGGTTAACGGAAACTATTGGTTTTACCCCAGAAAAATTTGCAAAGCAAAGCATATAAATTATATAGGCATGAAACCTGTAGAAAGTAAGAAAGCAAGAAAGGCAAGATCAGTGGGCGGCAAGTACCATTTTTTCTCTCGATTTTGTACTCTGTCTTACCTTTCTATCTCTCTCTCTGCCCCGTTTTTGCTTCATCTTGCTTTTTCGTTCTTATTCAGTCAATCTAATTGCATTTCCTTCACTTTGCTTGCACTAGCTTGCTGTGCGAAGACTCCTGTGATCACTTGGGAGTCTCTCTCTTTCTTTCTCCCTAGCTAATCGTCTATCTATCATCATTTATTTAATTCATTTAGTAGATACCCTTTTTTTCAGTTTTGAGTTTAAGAAGTAAACCAAGAGTGGTTTTGAGGGTTGTAATTAAGCAATGGCTGCTGATCCAAAACCAGAAGAGATAAGTCACCCTCCAATGGACCAACTTCAAGGGTTAGAGTATTGTATTGATTCTAACCCATCTTGGGGTATGTCCATTTCTCTCCTTTCTTTTTTTCTTTTTTTCGAAACGTCAAGTCTTTTTAGTTCGTTTGAGTCCCTTTTTTCTAACTTGGTGTTTATGGAAGCAGGGGAGGCTGTAGCTTTGGGTTTTCAGCATTATATTTTGGCTTTAGGAACTGCTGTTATGATCCCTTCATTTCTTGTTCCTTTGATGGGTGGTAATCATGTGAGTCAATTTACACTACCACTTCCTCCTGATTTCTATATATCCAGTGATAAAATTTACACTACCACTTCCTCCTGCAGTCTATATATCCAGTGATAATGCTTTGGCCATATGGCCTGAAAGAAGATGCCAATTCTTTTTACTTCAAGTAGACTAGGCCAGTGAAGGTAAATTCTTATTTGTTTTGGGGCTAATATGATGCGTTTCAGGGTGATAAAGTGAGGGTGGTACATGATGTGTTTCAGGGTGATAAAGTGAGGGTGGTACAAACTCTACTTTTTGTTGAAGGGATCAACAC
The DNA here is from genome assembly GCF_000495115.2 of Populus euphratica. Classification (NCBI taxonomy): domain Eukaryota; kingdom Viridiplantae; phylum Streptophyta; class Magnoliopsida; order Malpighiales; family Salicaceae; genus Populus; species Populus euphratica. Next base: position 737,497 of record NW_011499930.1, on the reverse strand, counting down.
ACTTCTTCAAACACTGTTTGGGACACGCTTACCGACCGTAATCGGAGGATCTTATGCATTCATGGTCCCCATTATATCAATAATTCATGACCCTTCTTTGATGAGAATTCCTGATGACCATTTGGTTAGTCTAATTTAATTTTCTAGTCTTCTCTTACAGTTCTCAATTTTTTACCTTACAAGTTGAAAGTCCATTGTGAGAACTAAGAAGATCAAGAGGCCCTTGCAATTGGCTTTCTTATGTGTAAGGCTAAAGGCTGTGGACTATCCAAATTTTCCAAGTCCAAGTCAATCAAATCAGTGATATAAATTCAAATGTTACTCCTGTAGTAGCGCGAATAAGTGCAATATTTTTTTTTTGTTCCTGTAGTAGTTTGGAGGGAAGGAATTCTAACATGATCGATCACTCCAAGTCTATGTGTAACCAAAAGAAGTGTTGGATTGAGATGCTCCAATTACTCCTTGTTTAATGATTTATCATCATTATAATTATAGCAAAAACTAATGGACATAAATTCTGTATTTGTCTAGAGATTTCTTAGCACAATGAGAGCAGTCCAAGGTGCTCTAATAGTATCATCAAGCATACAAATAATTCTGGGGTACAGTCAGTTATGGGCCATTTCTTCCAGGTACCACTGCTTTATGAAAAGGGAATCCCAGACTCATAATCATGGAAACAAGCTTTAGCATTATATGTTTTTTTTTTTTGATTTATTGGTCTTATTTTTCCTTTCAGATTCTTCAGTCCACTTGGAATGGTTCCAGTCATTGCATTAGTAGGTTTTGGCCTGTTTGATAGAGGCTTCCCCGTGGTACAGTCACTACTTAAATTGCAATGACATTATTTTTACTTCAGCAGCGGATTTTGTGCATTTTTTCTGGAGTAATTCTTAGTTGTTTTCTACATTATGAACATCAGGAGTATCTTTCTGACTGTTATGCAATTCGTTTGTTCCTTTGTGAATCCGTTTCAGGCTGGACAGTGTGTAGAAATTGGCTTTCCCATGCTTATCCTATTCGTAATCTGCTCCCAGGTGTTAACAGCTAATCCTAATGTCAAAAACTTTTGTTATAGTTTGAACCTGTTGGCTTCACATACCAATACACATCACATGGTATAAAGAGACTAAAATCAATCACTCTTGGTGTTGTATATGCAAAATTATGGCATAAAGATACAATAATTAGTACATAGCTCAGGAACCAGCCTTCTTGTTCAGCGACTTCGAAAAAAAACACTAAATGTTTTTTGTTTTATATTGCTATGCTGGTGCAGTACTTGAAAAATTTTCAGACAAAACAAGTGCCGATACTGGAGCGGTTTGCTCTCCTTTTATCGATCACAGTGATATGGGCATATGCTCACCTCCTGACAGCCAGTGGTGCGTACAAACATCGTCCAGAAATTACCCAAAAAAACTGTCGAACTGATCAAGCGTACCTCATTTCTTCTGCTCCATGGTTGGTAACTGTGCTCTTTTCTTTGGATACATGTCAATTTGAAAATGTGATTCAAAACAATTTTAATACGAGAACAAACTATTCAGGATAAAGATCCCATATCCTCGTCAATGGGGTGCTCCCACCTTTGATGCCGGCCATTGTTTCGGAATGATGGCTGCTGTTTTTGTCTCACTGATTGAGGTAAGGGTACAAACTAGTTCGTCAATCTTATTCTATTTAGTTGGAGAAAGAGAGACTAATGCCTTCTCTAACAGTCAACTGGAGCATACAAAGCTGCGTCACGTCTAGCAAGCGCCACCCCACCTCCAGCTCATGTTCTTAGCCGTGGTATTGGCTGGCAGGGCATTGGGATCCTATTGGATGGATTATTTGGAACAATGACAGGCTCAACGGTCTCTGTGTAAGTAGCATAGTTTCATCATCACTCTCTTACAGTTCTCACTTTCTATGCAACTGGACTAATGTATGAAAAAAAACAACAGAGAAAACATTGGGCTGCTTGGAAGCACTCGTGTTGGAAGCCGCAGGGTTATTCAAATCTCAGCTGGGTTTATGATATTCTTCTCTGTATTAGGTAAGAAATACAGCCAAGTATGAAGTATATGCGCTTATTTGTAAAAAAAAACCCTGTCTGATAACTTGTATTAATCTTTTCCACCTTCTGTCAGGAAAATTTGGAGCTTTATTTGCGTCAATACCCTTCCCTATATTTGCTGCTGTCTACTGTGTGTTGTTCGGTCTTGTTGGTGAGTAAATGGGGCTTCTCATTTGTTACCATTGTCATTTTATCAAAGTTCTCATGATTTGTATCTTATTGTTACAATACTGCTCTTCTCATAGCTTCCGTGGGGCTGTCATTTTTGCAATTCACAAACATGAACTCAATGAGAAACCTTTTCATCACTGGCGTTGCCTTCTTTCTCGGCTTGTCTGTCCCTGAATACTTTAGAGAATATACCACCAAGGCCTATCATGGTCCCGCTCATACTAGAGCTGGATGGGTAAGTTCTATTATCCAGTATGAAAACAACTTCTTAGAACTCGTAGTATTCCATGACGAGTTAAAGCAGATGAATGCTAGTTCTTATAGCGTGCAGCCAACAATTACAGGGAAAACAACAACTTACCATAAGTTCTACTTTGATGTGCAGTTCAACGATTTCCTCAACACTATCTTCTTCTCATCCCCAACTGTTGCACTGATAGTCGCTGTTTTCTTAGACAACACACTTGACTACAAGGAAAGTGCCAGAGATAGGGGAATGCCATGGTGGGTTAAGTTTCGGACATTTAAAGGAGACAGCAGGAATGAGGAATTCTACACCCTTCCTTTCAACCTTGATCGTTTCTTCCCTCCATCTTGAGGTAACTTCAATTCCAAAGAAGGATGTTAGAGGAAAAACATCATTTCCAGTTCAAGGGGGGACCGGGGATTACAACAACTATAGCGAGGAGGAGTGAAACAAAGGATCCATTTGCTGGCAGAGAATGACTCCTCTGCTTTCTCTTCTCTCGTTTTCATTTGTTTTATGTGTTTGACTTGGGTAGGTCAGGTTTATTACAATAAATCTAATTCATTGTCCCTTGCATTCATCAGTTCAATTCATTATTTTATGATCCATATAGTGTGCTTTGAGAGAAAGTAATCACTTATCCTAAGCTAGTGTTTGGTATGCTGTACAATGATAAATAGGGTATGGTAATTTTTTCTTGAAATTGTTTAGAATATCTTTATACAGTATAAGAATTAATTTTTATCCTGTTCAAAGATGATGTCATGGCGAAGAAATTTTTGTAGTAAAAAGGGGCATGACATGTTTGTCTAATGCTTCATAAAAATATAATTATTATTATAATTTTAAAATTTAATTTATTAGGGATTGACTTGAGGTTAAACTTAGGTTATAAATTAGGTTGATCATTAACTCATATTAATTTTAGAATAAAAATAACTATATTATTATAGTTTTAAAATCTGACTCCAATAATTGACTTGGACTTGGGTAGGTTAGGTTTATTACAATAAATCTAATTCATTGTCCCTTGCATTAATCTTAGAATCAAAATAACTATATTATTATAATTTTAAAATCTGACTCCATAATTGACTTGAAATTGTTTAGAATATCTTTATACAGTATAAGAATTAATTTTTATCCTGTTCAAAGATGATGTCATGGCGAAGAAATTTTTGTAGTAAAAAGGGGCATGACATGTTTGTCTAATGCTTCATAAAAATATAATTATTATTATAATTTTAAAATTTAATTTATTAGGGATTGACTTGAGGTTAAACTTAGGTTATAAATTAGGTTGATCATTAACCCATATTAATCTTAGAATCAAAATAACTATATTATTATAATTTTAAAATCTGACTCTATAATTGACTTGGAGTTAGGCCTGATCCATCAAGTCCGGATCACAAGTTAGGTTGACCATTAATTCATTATAAGAATAAAAATGATTATTATCATAGTTTTAATTTAATGTTCAATTCAGAGGTTAACCCAAGGCCAAGTAAGTTGGGTTGACCATTAGCCCGAGTTAATCTTATGATAAAAATAGTTATATTATTATAGTTTTAAAACCTGACTTGATAGTTGACTTGGAGTTAGGCCTGATTCATCAAGTCCGGATCACAGAATAGGTTGATCATTAATTCAATATACGGATAAAAATAGTTATTATCATAGTTTTAATGCTTGATTCAGAGGTTAACTCAAGTCCAAGCTCGGGTCACGGGCCAAGTTGGCTATTGACCCAAGTTAATCTTAAGATAAAAATAATTATTATTATAATTTTAAAATTCGACTTAAGAATCGATTTGAGGTTAGCTAGGAGGATTTATGAACTAGGTCTAGATCATGATTTAAGTTAATTATTGACTTAGATTAATATAAAAAAAAATTATTATTATCATAGTTTTATGATCTAAGTAAGGGGTCAATCCGAAGCAAAAACTCATGTAATGAGTCAAGATAGTCAACCAGAGTTAATCCAAAATAACGTGAATAAAAATAATTATTATCATAATTTTAAACTTAACTCAAGAGTCATTCCAAGATAAAACCTAAGTTATTTGTTGGGAAATCAATCCAGGTTGACTTAAATTAAAAAATAATAATCAAACCAATCTCGTGTATCTATCTAATATTTATCAAATATAAAATAAAATAAATTATTCAGTCCAATCCAAAACACATCAAACAGAGAACATCCAGCCCAATCCAATTAATACTGTCTAGAAGACAAATTATTCAATCCAACCCCAAACACACCAAACATGGAACAAGACCGTTATTTATCCAGTCCAATCTGAGTAATACTGTCCAGCATTCCTAACACTACCTACGGGATTTGCTATTGTGTAGTTGCTGGTATTTCATTTGTAACCACTTTACGTTGATTGTTTTCTCACAGCAGTATTGCGCTCACGAGGAACAGGGGAGGGAGGGGTGGAGCAGCTGCTGCAAGTTGTGCTGTTTCAGAAATGACATAGAAACCTTCCAATTCAAATAGCAAAAAGAAAAGACAAGACCCCTATCATAATATTAGTATCAGGAATGCATATTATTGGATTGAACGTGTGTATTAATATACAAATGGAAAGAATCAAAGGAATTAGAGCCAAAGGGAAGAAAATTTACAACTACAACATACAGTTGTTTAAAGATTTGAACAAATGAATAATGATACAGCAGCCTATCAGCATTGTCATTTTCATTCCTGATGACATGATCAACAATTGAGGAGCCACGCCTTGATTGGGATGCCTACAGGGAATGCTTTTCTGGGCATATGCAAATCAAAACAACAGAGCGTTGAAAAATTCTTGCACCTGGGAACATGCTACTGGGTTTTACACATGCACTCTGGACATCTCGGTTGTCTATAAATACTTCGACCATAACCCCGTATCAAAACGCTCTGACCTTCCCCAATCATCTTTCTTACTCTATCTTCGAAACTATTCCAACCTATGGTGCTATTCTCTGACAAAATTGCTGCTAACCTTTTCTTGTTAGGCCGCAGGGTAGGGGCATGGCCACCACCATAGTAAGTGCGGAATCCAGATACTAGGGATGAGAGTTGGCTCCCAGAATCAGTCATGGCAAAGACATCTGCAGTTGCACAGGCGATAAAATCCAATGCTGCTAGCTGCAACCAAAACAGTTCTCTAAAATTTAAGTGAATAAATAGTTCCAAAACACTTAGCACGCAGAAATTTGCCAAGTATTTTCAAGTTGAACATGCCCAAAGAATAGTTGGATACCTGTGAAGAGAAATTCCGAAAAGGTGCAAGCTCACTAGGTGTCAGGAGAGTTTCCTTTGTGACTAAGTTGGGATAGAGGCTCGTAAATGAATGCATCCTAGAGTCCCCTCCATATATACGAGAACTAGCAAGATAAATGTAAGCTCCACGTTTGAATCCAAGACCAGCAAGTACAAGTGCGGCTTCTTCAGGTGTTAGTGGACATCTCCCTAAGTTTCTCAACTCTGATGAAGAGATGGGCCTGCAAACATAAGTGATGTGAAAGAGATGGATTCCAGATTAAGATTATCTAGAGGGAGTACGTATGAGTTAAAAAGCTGAAGAAATTCGTACTTGGAATGTTTCAAGCGTTCAATGAGCAGAGGGAAATGACTTTCTCTGTAGGCTTGGAGTTCCCTTTTCTCCTTCTCCCCTCCTCCAAAATCACACAAGGAGTAGGCAATCATATCAACTTCAAACCTCAAGTGTAAAGCAAGATATTTGGATGGACCTCTTTCTGAATCATGTTTTTTTGAGAGACTGCCAGGCAGAAACTCTCCAACAAGTTGTTTATCCAACATCCTCTGTGCAGTATCATACTCCCTTATCCTTCTGATCAACAGTGAACCAGCTTCTTGGATTTTTGGCACAAACTTCAACGCATGGAAGTTACATTTGCACCTTAATTTCTGGAGAATATTTCAATTATCACAAAGGCAATATAATAAACTATAAATGATGCTGCTTTCATATAAATGCAATAATGAAACTATAAACTATAAATGATGCAGCTTTCATATAAATGCAATAATGAAACTATAAATAATGCTTCTTTCATATAAACTGAATTACGATTGCTTTCATATAAATGAATACTTTCGTAGTAAGTGACTATGCGAGTAACTATCTGTCATGTATCTTCGAATGATTGCAGAATTTGTCTCTGATCTCCAGCATCATTTTCATTCGTGATGTGTGTGCCATAAAATGCCTCATGCCTCCTTCAGTTGTTGATGTAATCCATTTTCGAACGTTATAGATAGGTTACAACCAAGCAACATGCTTCAGAAAAAAAGACCAGCTATATCTTGTTAATTCAGTAGCGAAATCACTATTTGTATTGCATTGTTATTTTCTGGGTTTTCAGGTGCAAAGGTCAATGGTCACACTTGTGAAAAAACCTTGCCTAGAAGGTGAAGCGGTATCTCGGAATACTTAAAACACATCAAAGACATTGTGAGGAGATTCTTGTTTACATTGAGCTCTTTATGTCTAATAACTTTCCTGTAATATTTGAATCTCTAAGTAACGTCCTTTACCTGAAGTCTAGAAGGTAATGGATCAAATCCAAGCCGATTTCCGAATCCAAGAAGGTGGACAACTCCATTCTGCAGCAGGAGAGGAAGTACCTTTGTAAGGTAATCAATGGGCTTTGCCTCCTTCACAATGTCTGCATCAGTTATCTAACAAAAGCAAGATAAAAAAGAGATATAAGGTAATGCTCAGAAATAGCCGCTGCCTTCGTAGTAAGCATGTAGAATCCAAGAAGATCACACACTAGGCTACCGATTGCTTCAATATCTAACGACTTCAAATGAGAAGGAAGATCCTTTACGAGATTCACTTCATCCTTCATGACATTCACAAAGTACTCCTCTTGATAGATATCACCGAATTGGCTGCATTTCCATAAAGTGAAAGAGGTGAGATTTTTGCAGATAATACTGAATTGCCATGCTCAGCTCATGAAGAAGATAGAGATATAGATGTTTAAATATCATTGAATAACAACTTAGCTTCCCTTTGAAAATAATGTAAGCTAGCTTTTTACGAAAGAAAAGGTAGTTCATGAAGCAAACTGCATTTCAAACACAGAATAGACTAACAATCATCTTGTGAACAGATTGTTTGAACAGTGACCACATTCAGATATAACATGGAAAGAAGCCAGTAATACAGATTAGATGAAGCAATTTGTATGATAATATCAGACCTCGGATCCTTCCATACATTGCTGTAAAGAAATCTGGGAAGAACTAGGGTTGCATTAAGTAGAGATGCCAAGGCAACGGCATTGCATATCTGTAAAGAGTAACAATAGTGTCACTGAAATATGTAATGGGAATTCTGATACCAAGGACTGACTTTAAAAGCTTCAAGAAGCACAAATCAGAAAGATATAACTATATTAAGCTAAGTTTATCAAGATTCAAATATTAAAAGTTCCTTCTAAAAGACTTCAATGCAGTGCTATAACTTGTACTCAATTTAGAAAAAAGGCTAGATGCATTGTCCAGATTTTGATAACTAATTTACAAGGATTAAGAACAACAACTATGTAAGATTTAAAAAATCATCTTAATAATTGCTCATTACAGACAATTTGTTATGGTATTTCCTCTCCATGGATGACTAAAACACTAGATACGATTCATCAGTTCCCTCTTAACTACTGGAGAATTTGAAGGTAAATCCGACATCGTATGATACCCATACACGCACAAGTTCCACATCATTTCAAAGGCATGCTTTAGGTTCCTCCATGAACACTTTCCAACCTTTAGATATCTACAAGTTCCGCTCTTCTAATACGTGAAAGTCCAGGAGAAAAAAAGTTAAATCCCCTGATGGAACTTGTAACTCATTTTCCCAGTACTAAAACCCAAGACCTATTCATGGTGTTGCAATTTACAAGACCTTTTATATGTTTCAAAAATGGAGACAGAAAAGAAAAAAAAGCGAGCTATTTTATCCTCATAAATCATATTCATTGCACCAAACTTCACGTGGATTTAGACTTGATGTGAGCCATCACCAAAATGAGATTTTTCACTGGATAAGGAATCCATTATCTGAACCTACATGTGGATATACCTCTAATGTGAGCCAGTCACCCAAAGATGAGATTTCCTATCCAATGAGGTATAATTTTTTAGAAAAGGTTGCAACCAAGTACGAGGAATATGCAAGAGACTATCTTCATCTTTGCTTGCGCTGGAGAAAACATCTGCTAACTTTTTAACATTTACTACGCTTTCCTGTATTCTCATTGATTCTAAGACCATACCTACAAAGATACAAAAATATTCGAATAATTTTTATTTTCCTTTCCTATTTTTTCTCTAGAAGTCATTCTCCCCAGTATGTATTCAAATTGTTTCAGTTGTTTCAGGGAAATTGCGAATTAACTCTGTAGCAGTGGCTAAACCATGGCACATTGTGGCGAGAATCTAAAACTGCAATAATGTTTATTTGCCTTACAAATCTAATCAAACTGTTTCAGCATATATATGCCTATTGATCTCTGATTTTGTTCATTGTTTTTCTCTGTCTGCTTCACCAATTTGTCAAACGAAGACAATAATGAATTGTAGATCGTGTGATGCTTGCATGAAAATACAACTCCAGGATCAGGGAAGCTTAGTAAAAACCTTAATGGTCATTTTATCATGAAGAATGTAAGCAGGGAGTACTTCATAAGCAAATACATAATGCTAAATGATTAGGAATCCTGCCATAAATAACTGCAATCCATGCAGGACTCTACAGTGAGATAAAAATCATCATGGACATAAATCTTAAGTCTGAAAACAAATTGAGATGCATCAACCAATGAAATAAGACACTTCACAAAGTAAATTATTAAAACAACATGAACATAGGTGTGTGAAAGGTTTAGACACTTACAGCTACTCTTTGTTGATTGAGACCACCATTTGCACTGACCATTATGTATCCATTGCTTTTGTCAGGTTGCCCTGTCTCCACAAATTATACTTAATTATGGTACTTCTGGTCATTTAATTTCCCAGATTTTATACTGTCAGTCTGTCACTCACTTTGATCATACCAAACACTGCTTTCACACACACATGAACACAAAAAAGAAACGATTTTCATACCTAATTTCTCTGATTCTTTTCTGTCTGCACATGGTTTCCATAAAGATGCCTTCCATGGTTCCTCCCAGAAATTTGAGGGCTCTTGCTTTAACTCTTTCTAAAGCAGAGGAGGTTTGAGGTTTATGACATTATATTTCAAAAACTCATCTAACATGAATTTGTTGAATATAAAAATTTGGAAGCAAACCTCTGCTAGGGCACTGCAAGCCAAGTTTTGGAGACGACCATACATCTGGACTGGTGGTTCTTCTTCATTGGCATAGGCAGTTCTACCTCCCTTTACATTCAAGAAATACCAATTAATTAGCATCCTTTAGGTAACTGTCTCAAACACTTGACCTCTTAACTTACGGAAATTTTCATGTTGGGAGCTAGAAAAGAAAACTTGTGCCATATCGTATGCAATGCAGACAGAGAACTAACTAAAAATACATAAATCTTTCAGATTTAATGATAGACTACGAAATTTTGTCCTTATAAAGAATGTCCAGAAAGAAAAATGAAAAATAAAAGGTTCACGGTCCATTATGTGATGGAAGAAGCCATGGCGATGGGTGCAATTATATAATCATTAAAAAAAAAAATTCCTTGCATGACTTGAACATTACCACTCGTCCCAGTCTCCCCAGCTATGTTAACTGATAGCATAATTGGAATGTCAATGCAATGAATTGTATGTTGTAAACTGTGAATGATCATGAGTAGAGTTGTATAGACCACATTAAGTGAAGTAATTGGTTAATTACTGCTGTAAATGATGAAAACAGCTCGGGTGAACAGATTTCCAACACCGTCATTGTTCAAATCCTCAAGTTACTTGAAAATGCAGTGTGTTAGTTACCTCAATGCTATAAGAACACAGCATCATACCTTAAGATCACTTGATGTCCTTGAGGGTGAACTATTTTGAAGATTTATCGAATCAAAAAGTGACACCATGAAAGAATCAAGCAGGAAAAGAGACCCCATCAATGCAAACATAAAAACAATTGACTTAACATGCTTACGGAACCACAAATTCCTTTTCCCAACATAAACTGCCTTACAAGAACCAAGCTTTCCATACTCATAATTCAAATCATGAAGCAAGGCAACTTTTGTTTTCCAATTATTGTCCCCTCCTGACAATCTCCTCCCAAGGATAGGATCACTACCAGGCAAGCATTCTGAGCTTCTTGTGTGATAATCTTTCACATTCACCACGTCGGGACGTGGACTTCTCGGGGATCCTTGCCTCCCCATTATAGCATCACCTCTCTCAAATCTCAATAAAGCTTAACTAGTTAGAGTAATAACAAGATGCCACCACAATGTGTGACACGCACAGCACGACTAAGAAATCTAATTTTCTTGATAATTGACCAATTAAGAGAAAATCACTTCTCAAGCAACCATTACAAGAAACCTGAGCAACCTACGTTCACATCGATATCAATGTTGAAAAATATAAAATTCTATTGTCATGAAACTGCAAGTATGCAAAGTATAAATCGTTTTCAAGACGACAACTACAAGAAACCCTCTCTACGCCTGCATCCCTCTATCTCTTAACAATGACCCACCAACGCATTAGATGAAATAAACAAAGTTCAAGTTCGGTGGCGCATTGAAATCGTGAACTAGAAATTAAATTTGAGATCGATGAAACAAGAACATCCAAAAATAAATTAAAAGCGAAGCCAAGGAGTTGGTGACAGTGGTTATATGTATCCATGGATGAGTGAGATATAAGAGCTGAAACTCAGCTACACTTTCCAAACCAATTACCTTGTAAACGAAGATTCATATCTGCAACAGCTACTTGCCACCAAACCCAACTACAGCAGCAGCAGCACATTCTCTTGGAGCTTTTTCCTGTCTTTGTGCAGATACAAAGAAGAAGAAGAAGAAGAAGAAGAGATAGAATCATACGTGGGGGTGCAAAATGAAAGTTGCAAGGTTTGGTCAATTTGGCGGATGCTATATCAAATTCATAACTAACGGTAGAGGAAATCGTCGGGAAATACAGTTTATAATTAAAATTATAACTAACTTTTTAAAAAATATTGACTCTCTTGTAAGAAAAACCTGATTGTACATTAACTTGATAAATACTTTAATTGTTAAGTTAATTTATATGATCTCACTTTTATAAAATTATCGAGTGTAATCACCAGAGTTTTTAAATCTGGCTTGCTTGTCAACCCGCGTCATCAGATTTTGATTTAGTTGTTGGGGTTAATTTTAATATTTTTAAAAAATAAAAATAATATTATTTTAATAAAAATAAAAAATAAAAAATAAAAAACAATAATTTATAACTAAGTTTGTAAAGATTTTACTAAAGATAACAGGATTAACTCGTCAAATTACTCTTAAATTTTACTTTTTATTTTTTTAAATCTAACCTGATTTTAGCTCTCAATCAATTAGATTTCAAGCCAACCCATCAAATCAGACTGGATTTCAAATATTTTTTTTTTTTATTTTCATGCCATAAATCCATTAGGTTAATTGTTTTTGTAAAGAGAAATGTAAAAAAAAAAAAGACAGAATAAAGATTTTTTATTTATCTTTTCAATGTTAAAAAATATTTAATATATTTTTAAGATAATGAATATTAAATTAACATATACAACTAATTTAATAGCCTAATAAAACTTGATGATTTGCATTCAAGGTACTATTCAAGGTACTATTATAATAATCAATGATTATGTAACTCAAATATATCTTAATATGATGAATTTAAATTCTAGATTTGGAAGAAAAATTAAAGAATTAAAAAAATTAAAACACTAAAAATAAAGTGAGAAAAAAAATAAAAAAATCTAAAAAATATACAAGGTTAAAATTATCCACCCTATCTTTTTATAATAAATTTAGAAAGATAAAAAATTAAAGAATTAATTCTCATCATGATCAATTATTGATTAGCCATCATAAATCAAGAATTAAATTTAGAATAATCAAGAGTTCTTTAAATGAAAAGGCTAAGGGTTTTTTGAGATTAATTTTTTATTTACCTTTAATTTGTTTAATTAAAAAAAAATTTCTAACACTATCCAATTGAGATAACTACCAAAATATTTATATTACTATTAAAAATGTCATAAAGTCACAATTTAATGAAATAACCTTTTGTCCAATAATTCTTAAATCATTTATTTCTTTTCAATAAAATAATATATTGGGATTCTTATCAAAGAAAAATAAATAATTGAAGTACAATATATTTTAAAACAACAAACTTTCTCACGTGAAACAAACACATTACACATGCATTATTATCATTGTATTAAAATCATCTTGTAAGAAGGAATAAAGTGAGTTTCATTTTATTTATTTATTTGTTTGTTTGATAAGTCAAAAATGATATTTTTAAAATGAAGGTGTTGTTTGGTAATTAACTGTTTTTGTAAAAAATAAATGTTGAAATTCAATACCAAAAAATAAATAAAATCGAAGTGACAACCATTGTTTTATCTTCATAAGCCCGAGCCTTTTGTCCAATAATTCTTAAATCATTTATTTCTTTTCAATAAAATAATATATAAAAAAAAAAAAAAGAAGATCGACAATGCCACAAGGAGGTTTTTATTACTATTATTATTATTATTTTAATTTTATTATTTAATATTAAATTTTTATTTAATTATTTTAATTTTTTAATCTTATTCTTCAATATTTGTTTAATTTTAAATTTTTTTATAATTTATTTTAATTTTTTATAAGTGAAATTATTACAATTTCAAACAAAATTCATAGTATTTGATTTGTACTTAATTTTATGAACATTTATTTCTATTATTATATAACTAAATAAAAAATAATTCTAAAAAATAAAATTATTAAATTTAACAGAGTCCATGATCTAAATTATGAGTTTGATATGTTAAGTTGTAAAGTCCGAATTTATTTAATAAATTATTATCTTAATATTAAAAAAATATCATTTTAATTTTTTAAATCAAATTATATTTTTTATCAGTTGTTTAAATTATTTTTGAATTTATAAAATTAACTAAGTTATATTAATTTTTATATAATTTAATTTTAAATTTATATTAAATAAAAAATAAACCGATAAATTTAAAAATTAACTCATTAAATCAAGTTTAATAATAATATTAAAACTCATTAAATCGAGTTTAATAATAATATTAAATAATTTAAAAAAGAAAACTTTATACTCAATTTTTTTCAATCCTATTCGTAGGTTAGCGCAGCCCGATAAAAAAAAAACCTTTATGCTCAATTTTTTTTTAATCCTATTCGTAGGTTAGCGCAGCCCGATAAATCAAACAGAAAAGGGTAAACACGCAAGAAGAGCTTTACTAGTACAAAACATCATCATAAGAAAATACATGTATACCTTCATGGATGCAGAGAGATTGAAAATGACTTCTTCTTTCAAGAGCAGAAAAGGATAACAAATTGGATTATTTTGTTTTTTCTCATTTACCAGGGAAGACAACATTAAAAGTGTTTAAATTATTTAATTATCATATTAGTAGAATTAATGTTTGTAAACTTAAATCTCATATAATAGTTGACCTATAGGTTCGGTCAGTATTTTAAATCCGGATCATATTGGATTTTGGACTGCAAACACTATAATCCTATGTTCATGAACGAATTGATGTTAGATTGACCAGTCCTGTTCATGTTTGCCACGTCCATTCATCACATCACCTATGATCGCACTAAAGGAAGGACAACATCAGAAGCACTTCCGGCGAGGACAACATCAGAAGCACTTCCGGCTGCATTAGCAACGCAGGTCCATTATCGACTACCACTAGAGCAGGGGACACCATTAACACCATCCCCTATCATTCCATATGCGAGCTTACTCATCAGCAGCCTGGTAACAATCCATATTTGTATTCCGTTGAAACTAAAACAAAACAAGAGATGTTTAGACGAGGAAACATCAAGGAAAAAAAGGTGGACTCTGAAGAATAGTAATTCAACAATCTTTTACTTATTCTCAACACCACTTGTGATCATGAATTCTACAGAAGAAGAAAAATTAAGGAGTATGAAAATGCTTACGCGCCATGATAAGGACAAGAATACAGAGCTGGTGCATTTTAAAAGTAACATCAGAAAGTTGAATCAGCTCATCTGCAGCGGTGGCTGCGCCGTTGGAAGCTTCTTTGTCTTGGCCGAGCAGTGCAGAGGAAGATACGTGTATGTTCTCTTTCCAGTCTCTTGCCAGTTAGCTTGGCAATTACGAGCTGATATCTTGGACATTGAAACAATGAAATAATAAATCTTACAGCAAGAAATTACTTCAACAAAACCACATTTGTTTTGCTTGAGAACCAGTTGGTTCCCTGATCATCAACAGTTCGATTGATAGGGCAGAACAATCATCAGAGTGTACATATCATCTAGGTGATATGCTACGAAACATGGTCGAGCTTATGCTTCAACAAGCTTGTCCTTGATATGGAGGAGCGAATCGAGCACACTCTCAACTTGATGTCAGGGATAGTGCTGCAGTCAGCAGCCCCTCAAGATGCTCTCCAGAAACTTGTCCTTGATCTTCTTCATTCTTTGAAGGGCATCTTGAATGTTGATCGTCATGTCAGGTGAATCTTCACAGCTTTCTTGGGCCAACCTCATGACAGAGGAGGATATACGTTGTTCTTTGGATTCAATATTTCTAGGTTCTGTGTTTATCATATTGGAATCCATGATTTCTAAGGCAGGGTGCGTAACAAAAATCCTACCGTATGAAGACCTCTAGAAGTGTCAAATAAACTTTTTCGTTAAATACATGGCTTAATTTTTTTATCCAATCGTGCTGAAAGTTTGTTAAACCATTCTATCAGCCTTGTTCCCGTAAAGGTTAAGAAAACAACTTCATCCAAGTTCCGGACCTTACAGGCTAAATGACTACAATGTTTTTTATATATATTTAAATAACCTTACAGGCTACTTTTCATTGAAAATCATTGATAAATTTTTCAGAAAATATCAAAGTTTGCTCTCTATTTCTCTATAATTTTGGGATGTAACCTTAAGAGTTTAAGAACCTACTTTTATTCATGTTGCATGCCACGCCATTGGCATCAAAGTAAATTGGCATTTTTTACGGAAGTAGATGATAGCAACAACCCATTCCTCGATGCTAAAGGCAGCGCAAGGAACCCAATTGCGGAAGCTAGGTCGTTTAGAGCAAACAATGGTAGCAATGTTGAATAGATTGGAACATCTAGTTCAACTAATGAGAGACAAACAAAAATCATGACGAGAAAAGAGACGTACTCGAAGATTTATCTCTGGGCAAACCAAACCCCAAATCTATCCCTACAAACCTAAATATGCATGATGTTGATATAGACAATAGTGTTTACCATAGATAAAGCATTAGAGACTTAACTCACAATCAACCTTTATATAGATGTATTTTTTAGTTCGATGAGATTCCTTTCTATTAAGTAAAATTTTCTAAAAATAGATTTATTAATTGATTGTCAGAGTTGGAAACTTACTTTTATTTAAACAAGATTTTTTTGTTATAACATGGACTTTTTTATAATACTAAAGAATAATATTTTGAAGTTCTAGAATATACAACTAAAACTAGTAAGCTTTTAATTTCATTGTAAGATTCTATAATGATTAGATAAATAATTAAATTATAATTATTTCTTTTTTTAACCTTCTTAAGTAACAAGAAAAAATATAAACAAGATGTCATCTTTTTAAAGTAAACGATTTATATGTCATAATAATGATAACAACACTATTACAAACATTAGGCTATTTATAGATAATTCATCTACTAATAGTGAAGAGGAAGTCAAGGAAACTCCTAAATTAATATCATATACTAATTCTTAAAGTCTTGAAGCACTATAAGAAAATGAAGATCCATTAAGTTATACAATCTTGAAAAAAGAATTAAAATAGAATAATCAAATACCATCATCTACATTGCTCTCCAAGTAAAAGGATCGTACTAAAATCATGATTTAAAGTATTGAAAAGTATCCATCATCTACATTGCTCTCCAGGTAAAAGGATCGTGAGACTGAAATCATGATTTAAAGTATTGAAAAGTATGTTTAAAAAGTAGAAATACTAATATATCCATAATAGTATTCCTTACCAAAGACAATAAAAAATACATACTTGCATAGCAAACATACAAATACAAATGAGTGGGGAAGTCTAAAATAAGCTTTAGAAAATTAACATGGAGGTCTTGAGTTTAGTGGTGACCCAATGAAAATTTTAGAAGTGAAATGATGTTAATAATACAGTGAGAGAACTTTTAGATATTTTTCAGGGTGTAGTGGACTTGTTATATTCAAAGTATATATTTTTTTTGAAGGTTAAAGTTTAATTTTTAATAATTAACTCGAATCCAATGAAAATTTTAGAAGTGAAATGATATTGATAATACAGTGAGAGAACTTTTAGATGTTTTTTAGGGTGCAGTGGACTTGTTATATTCAAAGTATATAATTTTTTTTGAAAAGTAAAGTTTAATTTTTAATAATTAACTCGAGGTTAAATTTTTTACAAGTAAAAAGAAATGACACGGGATATATAACAAAAATTCTAGAACATGAAGAAGTCTGAAAGTGTCAAGTGAGTTTTCAAATAACAATTAGACTAAAAATTACATTGAATCGATCTAAAAATTTTCTACATTATTCTAAAAGACATGTTACTTATAAAAATAAAAAACAAACTTCACCTATATATGGTAATATGCCCAAATTAAACCTAGAAGTTACTATTTAAGTTTTTTTTTTATTTGGATTATTTTTTCTATTTAGATTAGTATTTTAAATTTAATTAGAATTTTACGAATTAATATGTTTTTCTTGTATTGAAATAGCCTTATAGGCTATTTTTTGTTGAAGATTATTGAATAACAAACATTTTAGAAAATATCATAGTTTTCTCTAATTTCTTAATAGTTTGGGCTATAATCTTAGGGGATAAAAAACCCTAGTTTTTATTCATGTTATACACTGCATCAAATTATAGTTGAAATTGAGTTATAAATCCAAACCCAATTCTTTAAACTCATTTCTTAATTGAACATTTCATTAATGGCTTGAGAATGTTTCCATATACGTAATTTTGTAACAAAAAACATCCCTTTTAGTTGACATTATTCCTTGTGATCTATACTTTGCATATCTCAAGACATGTATAATCTCATCCTTAATTAGTTATTCAAATTAATCAAAGTATTTAATATTTCAAAGAACATGAAAAACCAAATAAAATACAAAGCAACTTCACCTGGTGTTATATATCCAATTATAACTAGTGTAGTTGTTTGTTTCCTTGATACACTCTCACCTAAGAGCTTTACAATGCCAAAGTCACCTAAATAAATGACAATATGTATAATCATATTGTCATTCATTTAGACACTGTTAGGTTTCAAGTCACAATAAACCATAAATATACCATAAATATAGGATGATTATAGTATAGATATTCCATAAAAAATACATATATAATCATATTGTCATTCATTTAGACATTGTTAGGTTTCAAGTCACCGTAAACCATAAATATAGGATGACTATAGTATAGATATTCCATAAAAAATACAATGTTTTATAAAATGTTCAATCACCGTAGGATATCCTTGCAACAATTGTGAGAATACAACAACATCTTAAGGCTTCCATTGGGCATGTAATCTACTAAAGTTTTGAAATCAATGTTGGTAAAGCTGCTGATAATATTGATGAGATTTATGACAAATACTTCATTTACTTCACATTCTAAATCAAAGCTTTTGAATGTTTCTTTTAGTTGCGGGTTGAAGCCTTTATGGCCATAGCCATACCATTAGAAAGGTTTCCTTTATATATTGAACCAAAACTAGCTTCACCATGTAGGTTATTTTTGTCAAATCCACCAATTACTTACATAATTTCATGATATGAAATCCAACTATATATTGGTAATTTAGGGAATAAACTAGCTTAAGTGGAAATTATCTCATCTTTCCTTCACCACCTTGTTATTAGTATTTTTGTTATGTAGTTAATCAATTGGTTATATATATTTATTATTAATAAATATATTTATTATTTTTAATATTAATTTATATTTTATTAATTAATCAAATATTTCATTAATGAATCTAAAGTAAACATAAAGTCTTTGGAACAAAAATGTTTTGAAAAAAAATTATAAAATTAAAATAATTATGAGATTTTTATTGTATCAAAATATTGTTCCTAAATGTTCCTAATTGATATTCTATTAATATTAAATATTAATTAGAGTTATTAAAACTGATACATATTATATTTTTTTTCTTTATGAAAAAGAACAATTGTTCTTATAAGCTAAGGTACGAGAAATACTTGGAACTAATATTTATGAGCTTGTCAGATTATATGAACATTGAACCAACCCATATAAATATTTTATATAGAGAGATCACTTGTATTTTTAGAAAGGTTCATATAATAGTTGTGTAAATGATCCTTTGTTATTTTATATAGAGAATGTCATGCTTTAATTCTGACTATATATTGTCCTAATCAAAGGTAACTAATGAAAACAATATTAGGTATAGCATAAATTATATTAAGATAATTATATTATTAAGAGATAATTTATTACCCTATATGAATTAGAAAAAACATTTTACATGTTCTCAAGTAGTATTGATTGTGAAATTCTTACACAATGTGAAATAAAATTTGAAAAGAATTTCAAATTTTATTTAAATAATCGATGACTATAGTGTTGAAAACAACCATAATTTAACAGAGCAGACATATTACATGTCATAATGTCTAAATAAAAAAATTCTTAATAAAGGAATAATAATTACACTGAGAAATTTCTAATTGAAAGGTTATTAAAAAAAAATCACTTATGACTTTTCTAATATTTTGAGGTTCATGAAATTTTACTAAGCAGTGCACTTAATCTTAAAATATAGATCAATTAATTGTTAAATTAATAATAAATGAAATTATTTAAAATATTTAATTTGAGGCCCTGTTTATTTGCTGGAAGTAGTTTTTTTTAAAATAAATTTCTAAAAAGTGAATTATTTTCTGATGTTTGCAAATGTCATGAAAAATAAATTGAAAAATATTTTTCAATATTTGGTTGTGTTATGAAAAATTAGTTGGAAAATAGCTTATTAATTTTTTATTTTTTTTCAAGTTTATTAAAATAATAAGGAACAAATCTTACAAATTAAAAAATTAAATGAGAATTAAATTGAAAAACATCTAATTTCATAAATTATCTCAAATAAAATAATAAAAATAAAAATAATAGAGATAAATATAACAAATAAAACATTGAAAGATGATGAAATTAAAATAATTATAATTATAATTTCATAAATTATTTCAAATAAAATAAGTAACAATCAAAAGAATAAAAACCAAATTTGATAGATAAAAAAATTCAATTGAAAAAATAGTAAGAGAAAAGCAAATAACAATCATAAAAATAAGGACCAAAGTTAATATAAAAATCAAATTAAATAAAATTTTAAGAGATGAAGTTAAAAAAAAAGATTCAAACAAAATATATATCAATCAAAAGTTTGAGGATCAAATTTGATATAATTAGCAAATAATATGATATTTCTAGTTTTTTCATAACTTCTGAAAAGTGTTTTCCACCAAAAATAAAAAGAAAACACTTTCTTGAAAATCAAGCCAAATTTTTCTTTAATTGAAAAGTATTTCCCATTGACTAAGTTTTCTAATAATAAATAAACACAGAAAAGATTGAAAAGTGATTTCTAGAAAACCACTTTTTAGGCAAACAAACATTCCTTGAGATTATTATTTATGTTTAGGCGAACTTATTAAGAACCTAATAGATCACGCACACTAAAAACCATTAATTAGAAACTAAACTCGGATAATTAATCAAGTGTGACTTAATTGTAAATAAGTTTTAAAAATTGACTATAATGTAATTTATACATGGAATTACAATTCTAAACTTAAAAAAATAAATTAAAGACTTGATTGTATAAATTTTTAAATTTTTCCTGAAACAATACATATAATATTATTCAATGGGCAAATTGATATTTTATCATTTATCGAGATATTAGTTTTTTTCCTAAAAATAAAATGTTATACCTTATATTTGTAGTAAGAGTTGTATAGATGTTACAGAACATATAAAGAAACATTCAAAACACAAAATAGAAAAAGTTAGCACTCAAAGGCATAATAATCTCTTTCTCATCAAAAAGGTTTTAAAAGATTTCTCACTAGTGGTTCTTATGTTTTCTATTGGAGGCTAGACACTTGAATGACTTGTGGTTTGTGATAATTTAGCATTAAAGAAGTTGATTAAACCTCAAAAGAAGATCTAATTTTTAGGTAATCTTCATGAAAATCATAAGCGATCCTAAATTGTTTAACAAAATTCTTAAGGCTCCTAAAAAATTTAAAATTTATCATTTCTATTATGTGTATATGTTTTAAAAAAACCCAACATTATCAACACAAATACAAATGCTTAAAGAAATTTTATCAAAGGAATTAATGACAAATATACATGTACTAATTACCAAAAATATATATATCATTATCAGTAGAAATGAGGGTATATATGTGAGTCAATTTAATAGAAAATAAATGATCATTAAAGTAAAAAAAACCCTCGCACATTCATATTATAGGGCTTGTGAGATTTATCATTTATATTATTTTTTTACTTTCCATATGCAAGCATGCTTAGCACTCTTTATCTACTTTTCTCCAAGAAATATTATTTACATACTAGTTATATCTACCTCTTCTATATTTATAAAATTAACTCCACCATTTTCATCCTTCTTATTTAACCTTGGATGATAATATAACTTATAAGGAGTATATCCACTAATCACTTGAATCAAACCTCTAAGATTATTTTTTTTATTATTCTCTTAGGAACAACAAATAATTTCATATTTGAGTCCTGTATTTGACTTTACGAATATAAAGGTTTATATGCATTTAAAATTTATCATTTTCAACTAAATAATAATAATAATACCCAGCTTGGGAGGTATTATTGTACCTATAACTGTTTCAAATTAAAGGATAGGTTAACCCCTATACTAGAGGTTGTTTTTGTTTCACTTGTTGTATGAGATAAGAGTTTGCTTTGTTTATTTTTCTCTTTCATATATTTTTTCTCCATATGTGTAATGAAATTATATGGTTTTTTCATCATAGAAAGTAAAATATTTTTTAATTTATGGTTGTTTTTATTAAACTTGTGCTGAGACAACACAAATTTTATTAGATTTATGCATTTTATTTTTATGATATAAAATTACTCGTTTTAATGAAATTCTTTTAACTCGCTTTCTTATATAGATGTTGCCTTTGGCCAAAATCTTTCAGGCATGGGTCATATAATCTTCCTTATAATTCACAAGTCCTCTATTTTTTTTCTCCAATATTAAACTTTGGATTTACAATATCATTAAGTATTGCATAATACTCATTAAAAGATTTATCTTCCAACATTCTTATCTTCTTAAATCTTGATGTTAGCATTTGTAATTTAGAGTTTTTTAGTATCTTAATTCCCTCGTGAGCAACTTCAAAAATATCCCAAACTTTCTTAGCAATTTCACGTATAAAGATTATTTTAAATTCATCATAAGACACTGTATGAACATAGCATTTAGGCCTTTATCATTCCATTTACAATCAATGGATTTTTCTTTGGTCCAATTGCTGAAAGGAGTTCCAGGCTTGGTACTTCCATACTCAACTGAGTGTCAAGCTTTCTTGCCTAGTGATTTGAGAAAAAGCTTTTATCCTCACCTTCCAGCAGGCATAATTTTCACTATTGAATTGTAGTGGTGAAGTTCATGTTGACATATTTAATAGGAAAAATAGATCAGACTCTAAAATAAGTGAAAATACTTTGATTCCACTTGATAGTCTCATTTTGTTTCTTCTTTGTTAAGAAGCAATCTACTAATTCTTTACAAACATTAATCAGTAATTAAATAAATATAAGTGCAGAAAACTTAAATGAACAAGTTTTTTGGTTACAAAGTGAAAACCTTTGGAAGAATTTTTTAAAAGATAAAAAGACATTTTATGGCAAATAAGCCTGGGATAACAATTTCACTAGTTTAAAAGATCATAAAAGGAGTATTGTATACTACAAAACCTTGATATTTATAATATTTTACTTGTTAAGACAAACACTCCATTTTATTTTTTATCACAATAGCTTGCTAGAACACCTAACAATCTTAAAATTGTTGTCATCCTAACTAGAATATTCAGTTGCTAACAATTAACACATGAACTCCTTATAGGACTCTACAAGCTCTCTAACTCTTTAGTGAACAATTCTTCTTAAAAATTTTATTTACACTCCACTCGTGTGTCAATAGTATATATGGCAAAACTTTGTGTAACTCTTTAGTTGGTTGGGTATTCTTGCTTTACTACAAGTATTGTTTTTAATTTTTAAAATGTTTGTAATTGTCCTGCCTTATATAAATATCTATGTAACTAGGATAAAAATATTTAATAAACATTATCTTCAAATTTTTTAGTCTCTTATGTTCTTAACAGACTACTAACATGTTTCACAAAAATACTTCTTTGATAGTTATTTTTGAATAACTTGTATTCATTTTCTTTTGATAAAACTTACATGAACTTTCTATATAAGGATAATTACAAAAATAATCACGCTACATCCTCTAAAATAAACTTGACTAACATATTATTTAATTTGAATGAACTAATAATCTAAACAAGTCCATTTTCATCAACACAAATAATCATTCAACAATAAAAAAAAAAACAATCATTTTGATATTTACGCATCATGCTCTTAATTAGGGAGGAAAGACAAAATCTTACAGTGACAACAAGCAATTAAAGATCTCTTGTTTTATATACTTCAAAAAAGATCTCTTGTTCTATTTATCAAAAAACAAGGTTTATATATATATATTTTCTCCGCATTGTTCAATTAATTTGACGTTCTTGATGACTTTCGGTAATTATGTACATGCAATTTATTTGTTTGACTTCTTAGACCAAAAGAATATACTATCTCTAGAAACTCTTGATTCTTCCTTCCTCTCTCCCATATTATTCTCAAGGATGTTTTTCCATGTCTCACATATTATATGGTCAATAAAATTAAATACAAACATTCTATCGAGAATATCCAGTTATGTATATATACTAGCTCATAACCCGCGCAATGTTGCGAGGCAATTTTTTTATATAAAAAATATTTAAAAAATAAGATCTAAAAGTATTACAAGAGTCTTATGTTTGACTGCAATGCCTAACCCAAGAGTAATATTTATAATAACATTAAACTTGAAAGATCCCAGTTTAAGTGGATCTGGCTGCAATACCAAACCCAACAGTTTTGGACATGAGTATACTGCAAGATTATGTCATAAAAGTGTGATATTTAAATAGATTAATTAAAAAGAAAAAAACCAACATTAAGAAAAAAACTAATGAAGAAAAAGAAAAGAAATTTGAATTAACTGGGTTAACCTGTCAAACCTGAGATCCATATCATTAAAGTCTGATAACTGAATAGAAAAAAAATTAATATCAACAAACTAAATAAAAAAAAGTTAATTAAAAAGAAAAAAAAAGACATCAACCTTTTCACTGTGGATTGCACTGTGCAATTTATAGTGAAAGGCATAAAAAAAATAAAAATATCAGCCTTTTCACCATGGACTGCATACGATATTAAAAGATGAAATCGGAAGAACAAAACTAATGAGGAAAAAGAAAAACAATCTGAATCAACTAGATTAACCCGTCAAACCTAGAATCTGTGTCATGAAAGTCTAATAATTAAACATAAAAAATTTAATATTAAAAAATTAAATTAAAAGAATAATTAAAAAAGAAGAAAAAAGACAAAAAAAAAACAAAATGCATCAGCTTTTTTACTGTAGACTGCACTGTACAGTCCATAGTAAAAGACTTAAAAAAGAAAAAAAACAAGACATACGCCACAGGTTTTTTTTTTAATAAAAAATATATAAAAAGATTAAGATCTAAGAGTGTTATGTTTTTCTGCAAAGATATATCTAAGAGTTTTTGGTCTAGCTGCCGCACTTGACCCAAGAGTAATATTTATAATAATATTAAACTTATATAACTCAAGTTTAAATGAGTTTGGTTGCAACACCGGACCCAAAAGTCTTAGATATGGGTCTGGCTGCAAGATTGTGTCATAAAAGTATGATAATTAAATATATTAATTAAAAAAAAATAACATAAAGAAAAAAACTAATGAAAAAAGAAGAAAAAAACTAATGAAAAAAAAAAGAAAAAAATATGAATTAACTGGGTTAACTTTTCAAATCAGGTTAACTCGTCAAACTTTAAATTCGCGTTATGAAAGTATGATAACTAAATAGAAAAAAAATTAACGGGTTAACCCATAATTAACTAGGTTAACCTGTCAAACTCGGGATACGTTTCATGAAAGTCTGATAATTAAATAGAAAGAAATTTAACATTAACAAATGAAACTAAATAAGAAAAATTAATTAAAAAGAAAAAAAGCAAAAAAAATAAAATTTCAGGACTCGTCAAACCAGGTTAACCTGTTAAACTTGGGATTCGTATCATGAAAGTCTGATAATTAAATAAAAAAATTACCATTAACAAACTAATTTAAACAAAAAAATTCATTAAAAGAAAAAAACACAAAGAAAAAAAGCAAAAAAAAAACACCGATAAAGGCATAAAAAATAAAAAAAAATAAAAATAAAAAAACAAAAAATATATATATATAATATAATTATAATTATAATTATATATAAGTATAATAAAAAAGCATGGGAAGCTATAGTGCTTTCCCACACCTTTTAGTATATTGTTAACGTTCACAACCACAGGTGAGGAGGCCCTCCATGCCCAGAAATGTCATGTGATTTAGTGGATGTATGTAATTATAAAATATTTTATTCTTATAAATTATGATGTATTATAAATTATGTTGGTAATTATAACTTGATTTTATTTTTCAAAAATAAATTAATTAATCACTATAGTATAAGAAATTAAATGGTTATCCGATAGTGTTGACTGTGCTTAATTTAATAGTACTTTTCCTGAAAGACACTTTCTTTTCTCATTGAACTTTCCATCCCTTCTATTTTTTTATTTCTTAAAATAAGAAATTCAAATAAAATAAAAAACATGAAATGAAAGTTATAAATACAAGAACTAAATAATAATTTGTAAAATCATGAGGACTAATTAATTATAATTTTCATAAATTATAATATGATCGGATTGTATTAATAACACAAATAAAAAAAATTCAAATATAATTTCACTTAGAATGAATGTAGCCTTAATTCACAAATGCTTTCTCTACTTGAAAAACATTGTTTTAGGTTATGTTTGGGTTTACGGTGACATTAATTGTTTAAAATATTTTTTATTTAAAAATATATTAAAATAAAAATAAACTAAAATTATAAAAATATATTTTTATTTTAAACAAAAAAAATAAAATAAAAATTAGAAACACGGTTTGTACATCAAGTTTCCAAACACTCATTTTATTTTCAAAAAACCTTCTAGATGTAATTAAAACTTTTTTAATCACCCAAAATTCACATTTAAAATTAAAGCAAATTTATGATATTATAAATTAGTAATTTAGAATTTGTGTAAGGTGCAGTACATATATTCTTAGTATAATATATTTAAATAGAGATTTTATATATTTAATGTACACTATTTTATTATTTTTATATCTGAATGTTTAGTTTTTTTAAAATACTTTTTTATATTTTAAGTGTGTTTGTGTAGGTGTATTTGTGTAGTGTTGACTGAGGGTAGACTAGGCTTGTCGTTTCGCCAGCTAAGCAGTCATCCTCCCTTGTTTCCTTTTTCATCGATTTCGGCGCTATCAATTCATACCATGTCCAGTAGTGGATCAAGATGTTAAACGCGTATTTATAAGTATGATAATGTTTTTTTTTTAAGAATTAATTTTTTTTAATTTTAAATTATTTTTATATGTTATTATTAAAAATAAATTGTAAAAAAATAAAAATATATTTTTTAAAATAAAAAATATTTTAAAAAATAATGTTTACAAAATTCAAACTCGATCTGAGGTCAAGTCATCGGTCACGCAACAGTATACATTTGCGTGTTGGATGGAACAAAACCTAATCCTTCCATTGTCTCTAGTGAGAGACTAAATTTTAAAAGAATACTTTGACGATGGCTTCTTCTTGCATGAAAAAATTATTCTCATTGCATGGGGCTGCCTCTATCACATGCATTTATTACTGAGTACCCTTCAAATCATTTTTAAGACCATAGATAGGCCCGCATAGAGTTTATATTTATATTATTTTTATTTTTGTATTTTAAAAATATTTTATAAAAAATTTTTTTTTTTACTTTAAATTACTAATTTTTCAGATAATTTTAATATATTGATATTAAAAATAATTTTTTAAAAATAAAAATATATTATTTTGATGTATTTATCAGTAAAATATACTTTAAAAAATAAATATTATCATATTTAGAGATCAAATTTAATTTGTAGGCTTTAAACAATCAATTTCTCTCTAGTTTAGTCCTTTATTCTTTTCCTTATGCAATATCATCCTTTAAATAATGAGTTATTAAATCATTTTATTTTCTCAAAAATTAATTAGTTCCTCCCTCTTAATGATAAAATATCATTGATAAGTTCACTCCATCCAATTCTCACTTAATCTATCATCTAGACTCATAATTTTGCATGTATTAGAATCATTTTGTCAGAACTTATCATTAAATTGGAAGGAATTTGGATAGAACAACCGCATTGAGAGACTTTGTAAAGACAAGACAAACTAGAAATAAAAAAACAGTGGAGGGCCACCGGTTATACAATTACTCGATCAAACAAAAATAGTTATACGAAATTGGTTGCTTATATGATGACCACTGGAGACTTACATGGTCGTTAACTTCAGGGCCCGTGGGATTAGTCGTGGTGCGCGCAAGCTGGCCCGGACACCCACGTTAATCTAAAAAAAAAATAGTTATACGAAATTGATTGAACCCCAGATTTCTATTTGTAAAAAGCCTCTTCATATTTATTCAACTGAAAGAACTTCATAGCAAGCTCCCCGTATGCTAACATATACTCCTCAAACTAAGGGAAACCATCAAACAAGATATATGCTGCAGTCCAATTAGACTTTATCTCTGACCATAGTGCCATGGTTATTCAATTCGGTTTTCTCCTTCCCAAGTTTAAATCTTCTTTTAAGTTCTTGAACTTACAAGATGACAGGGAAGATGTTTTGTGCTGAAATTTCGAAAATTATCCTAAAATAATACATGTAATATTATATTATTTAAGAAGTAAATTGATATTTTATTATTTATATAATTTTTTGATTTTTTATAAATAAAATAATTTGACACTTATTTTTTATATATAATAGTATAACAAAGATAGTGTTAATATTCAAAAGTTAAAAGTATAGCAATTTAAGAGATTTTTCGTTTGTAATTTGTATAAATTACCATTAAAAATTAAAAACTTATATAATTGTATAAATTACCATTAAAAATTAAAAACTTATATAATCGATGGTAGACAACAACTCAGCCTTAAAATAGCTAATGAAGCTAAAAAAAATATTTAATTTTCATGTAATAACGTGTATGTTTTGAGAAACCAAACATTACCTTCATTACATATTTTAAGAATGTTTGAAGATGTAGTTGGGTATGCAATTAGAAAAGCGCATAACATGTGTTAATCCATGATACTGGTTAAAAGGGATAATAAGTGCAGTTTGGTGAAAAACAGAGGAGTAATCCATTCCTCCATTGTTGACAATGGTGAAAATATTTATTTCAATTGGGAACAATTCACATCATTATACAATCCTCAACTACGAGCTACTACCTGGGAAAGTCTATACTAATCCCATCATTATACAATCCTCAACTACGAGCTATTACCTGGGAAAGTCTAACGATACTAATCTATTCCTCCATTGTTGACTGCCATCATTTCTTGCCTCGCTCTATAGTTTTTCCTTGGTCGACCGTGAGAGAAAAACATTTCGTCAACTGTCAAGAAAAAAACACAAGATTACAAGGTTTCTCTTGTAGGTGGTTTGGTAAAAAATCCCAAGCAGCTCTTTCTTTTCCGCGTTCAAACAACACTTGCGTTGACATATTGCCGTGTGCCCTCCTTTTCTTTTTCTCTGCGGTTTTTTCTCTTCTTTTTTTTTGGTGGAGGGAGTACTGTGCTTTAGCTTATTTTGAGGTTTCATGGAGCCCAATCTCCTTGTATAAAGGAACGCCATTGATTTGCTCTTGCTTTTATATGCAAAATTCACCTACCTACAGCTTGAAACAGACCCACTGTCACTGTTAAACATAACATCATCATCATGATGAGTTGTGTGGTGGCATTTCTATTACTGATAAGTTGCTTAATTGTTTGTTTGGCAATTCCCCATACCAACACAACTGATGAATTAGCACTCATGTCCTTGAAAAAACACATCACATTTGATCCTGGTAACATCTTGGCAAATAATTGGTCCACCGCGACGTCTTTCTGCAGTTGGACTGGAGTCACTTGCAGTGCTGGTCACCAAAGAGTCACAAGCTTAAATCTTTCTAGCATGAGGCTTGAGGGCACCCTCCCTCCTCAGGTGGGAAATCTCTCATTTCTAGTCTCCCTAAACCTGAGCAACAACAGCTTCCATGGTTACCTGCCCCGTGAGCTAACACACTTGCATCGCATGAAAGACATGAATTTGGCATACAACAACTTTAGTGGAGACATTCCTTCCAGCTGGTTTGCAATGCTACCACAACTTCAACACTTGTTTCTCACCAATAACTCTCTCGCAGGTTCCATTCCATCATCTCTCTTTAACGTCACTGCACTGGAGACACTGAACCTGGAAGGCAATTTCATTGAAGGAAATATTTCGGAGGAAATCAGGAGTCTTTCTAACCTGAAGATTTTAGACCTGGGACACAACCACTTTTCTGGTGTCATTTCTCCCGTACTTTTCAACATGCCTTCTCTACAGTTAATTAATCTCCGAGCTAACAGTTTATCTGGCATTCTTCAAGTGGATATGATCATGAGCAACATCTCTTCCACCCTGGAAGTGCTTAATCTCGGTTACAACCAGTTACATGGAAGAACTCCATCTAATCTGCATAAATGCACAGAACTTCGTGTATTAGACCTTGAAAGCAACAGATTCACAGGAAGCATTCCAAAAGAAATCTGTACTCTTACAAAGCTCAAGGAGTTATATCTTGGTAAAAACAACTTGACCGGTACGTTCCATTCCACTACATTCCTTATGCGCGTTCAGTTCATGTTAAATTACAAGTGTTTCTCTTGCTACAAGAATTCAAATACTTTGGTAGCGTTCTAGTATTGTAGTTTCCTGTTCTAGACTGTATAAAATAAAGAGAGGGACGAACTTTTTCATCTTTTCCGGTATTTTGATATGTTATTTAGGCCAGTAATTTCCCCTCAGACCGTTTTATAATTAGACAAAGTGTCACTGATGCTAACACTGAAATTGCAGGTCAAATTCCTGGTGAGATTGCGCGTCTTGTTAGCCTGGAAAAGTTGGGCTTAGAAGTCAACAGATTAAATGGTATCTTCCACATCTTTGTTTTGACATTCTAACACTAGAGAAATGCCTGTACTAATTGATAGTGAAAGTACAGGAAACATACCGCGGGAGATTGGCAATTGTACTAATCTCATGGAAATACACATGGAAAATAACAATTTAACAGGTACCATACCATGCGTTTTTACTTGTAGCGTAAGATCTTGTTACTCATCTTTATCTCCACGAGTGTATTTTGTTGCGGCCAGAGGCATACTTTTCCTGCACTGCATCATTTTTGTTTTCTGGTAGGAGGCTCTCTAAATGAATTATGTTGATGTTATAGGGGTCTCATAGGGAAGAGTTGTTCTTATGGCAGGTGTAATACCGAATGAAATGGGTAACTTGCATACACTACAAGAACTGGACTTGGGCTTTAACAATATCACTGGCTCCATTCCATCTACTTTCTTCAACTTCTCAATATTGAGAAGAGTCAACATGGCTTACAACTACCTTTCAGGCCATCTTCCATCAAACACAGGTCTCGGGCTTCCTAATCTTGAGGAGCTCTACCTAGAGAAAAATGAACTTAGTGGACAAATCCCAGATTCTATCAGCAATGCTTCAAAACTGATAGTCTTAGACTTGTCCTACAATTCATTCTCAGGCATAATTCCTGATTTGCTTGGAAATTTAAGAAATCTGCAGAAACTCAATTTGGCAGAAAACATTTTGACCAGCAAGTCTTTACATTCAGAATTAAGCTTTCTCTCGTCTTTGTCAAATTGCAGGAGTTTAGCTTATTTAAGGTTCAATGGAAATCCATTGAGGGGTAGGCTTCCAGTTTCCATTGGGAATTTATCTGCTTCTCTTGAAGAATTGTATGCTTTTGATTGCAGAATTATAGGCAATATTCCCAGAGGAATCGGCAACTTAAGCAATTTGATAGGCTTAATCCTACAACAGAATGAACTGACTGGAGCAATTCCGAGCGAAATTGGAAGACTGAAACATCTGCAAGATTTCTCTCTGGCAAGCAACAAATTGCGAGGACATATTCCCAATGAGATATGTCATTTGGAGAGATTGAGTTACTTGTATCTCTTAGAAAATGGGCTTTCTGGATCACTGCCTGAATGCCTGAGTAACATTACATCTCTTAGAGAACTCTATTTAGGCTCCAATAGATTCACATCAATACCTACTACCTTTTGGAGCCTAAAGGATTTGCTACAGATAAACTTGTCTTTCAATTCTCTAACTGGTACTCTCCCATTAGAGATTGGAAATTTGAAGGTTGTGACAGTAATCGATTTCTCAAGCAATCAACTGTCAGGTGATATCCCAACCAGCATCGCGGACCTTCAAAATCTAGCTCACTTCTCCTTATCTGATAATAGAATGCAGGGTCCTATTCCTTCATCATTTGGTGACTTGGTAAGTTTAGAATTCCTTGACCTATCAAGAAACAATCTCTCTGGAGCTATCCCCAAGTCCTTAGAGAAACTTGTACATCTTAAAACTTTCAATGTGTCGTTCAATCGATTGCAAGGAGAAATTCTTGATGGGGGACCATTTGCAAACTTCTCCTTTCGATCATTTATGGACAATGAAGCATTATGTGGTCCGATTAGAATGCAAGTCCCGCCATGCAAAAGCATCAATACTCATCGACAATCTAAGAGGCCTCGTGAATTTGGAATAAGATACGTTGTACCAGCAATTGCATTCATAATTCTGGTACTTGCTCTCGCAGTTATCATCTTCAGAAGAAGCCATAAAAGGAAAGTGGGTACTCAAGAAGATCCGTTACCTCCTGCAACATGGAGAAAAATTTCGTACCATGAGCTTTATAGAGCAACAGAAGGATTTAATGAAACCAACTTGCTAGGCACCGGGAGTTGTGGATCAGTATACAAAGGGACTCTTTCAGATGGATTGTGCATTGCAGTAAAGGTTTTCCATTTGCAGCTTGAAGGGGAGCTCATGAGATTTGACTCTGAGTGTGAAGTGTTGCGCATGCTTCGCCATCGAAATCTTGTCAAAATCATTAGCAGCTGTTGTAATCTTGATTTTAAAGCCTTAATACTGGAGTTCATACCTCATGGGAGCCTTGAGAAATGGTTGTACTCTCACAACTATTATCTTGATATCTTACAGAGGCTGAATATTATGATAGATGTGGCATCAGCATTGGAATATCTTCATCATGGCTGTACTAGACCTGTAGTCCACTGTGACCTAAAGCCCAGTAATGTCCTGATAAATGAAGACATGGTTGCACACGTGAGTGATTTTGGAATTTCAAGACTTCTAGGAGAAGGGGATGCTGTGACACAAACATTGACTCTAGCCACTATTGGTTATATGGCACCAGGTGATCTTTCTATTTTATTTTTCAGAACTTACCTTTCTTACATAGACAATTACATGTTCAATGATTCTATATTTTCTTTTGAACTTCAAGCATATCTTATATTTTCAAGCAATATTAAGATAGTTGAATTAATTATCCAAAATCGGAATGCAGAGTATGGATTGGAAGGGATTGTGTCTGTGAAAGGTGATGTTTACAGCTACGGAATTTTCTTGATGGAAACTTTTACAAGAAAGAAGCCAACAGATGATATGTTTGTAGGAGAAATGAGCTTGAAGAATTGGGTCAAACAATCCTTACCCACAGCAATCACTGAAGTTATTGATGCCAATTTGCTGAGTGAGGAAGAACATATTGTAGCTAAAAAGGATTGTATAACATCCATTTTGAATTTGGCCCTAGAATGTTCTGCAGATCTGCCAGGAGAGAGGATATGCATGCGAGATGTTCTTCCTGCTCTGGAGAAGATTAAGTTAAAGTACAAGAAAGATGTCGAGTGGTACTATTCCAGCTATGTTTGATCTTTTCTTCTATCATGTTTTTAGAAGATGCAATCATGCAACCCTCACAAGGAATGTCCAGAAAGCGTGCATTAAAGTGTCGAGGGATTTACAAGTTTTTTGTTACAAATAATAATAACGAGACTGCATGCTGTCTGAGTGGATTGCCGAGAGCTTCTACCATTCAGAATCAGATTTGTGAAAGGTTAATATTCACCCCATGGCAATCACTGTATGATTCAAATGAATGATATCAGTGGAAAAGTTTATGATTCGTTCTTTGCAATAACATGTACACATCTTTTCCAGGTAAAATCCAAGTCTTTGATGAAGCCTTGCAGATATACTCTGCCTTGTCGCCTTGCAGAGAAAGGTGCTGTATCAAATTCAGATATTGATGCAGTAAATATAGGACTTGTAGAAAATCTAGGACGGGTCAACACTAGGACACCAACCCTACAGACCCTTCTCTTGAGAATATCCTAGAGGCATATTCTCCTACAATACCTTAAAACTCTAATGATACATTTGAGAGATATATTTTACCTTTCAGGAAGAGGAGTGGAGGCTCTGGTATCACTTTTTCCAATTATGTATCTGTAGAAAATATCTTTGAACGACTCTAGAATTTTGCATGAGCACTCTCTTTATGTAGCATACCCTTCTTTATTTATGAAGCTTCGATAGTTCCTAAGTGGACTTGAGCTATCCAAGAAGGAAATGGATGCTTTTTAGAAAAATAAAACTTGGACACTTGTGCCTCTACCAGCTGGGAAGAAGATGGTAGGATGAAAGTGGGTGTTTTTTCTTCGAAAAAAACACAAGGTAGATGGCGTGGTTAAGAGGTACAAGATCACACTTAGATATATGAGGTAGATCAGAAGACTTTTTTATATGTTATAAAAATAAACTTGGCAAGAGTTTATTTGTCCCTTATAATGAACTTAGACTAGCTAATACACAGGTATGATATGAAGAATGCATATTTTTTATGGTGACCTCGAAGAGGAGTGTACATGGAGATCTCATTGAGGTATAAGAAGAAATCAAATGTTAGGGTGGTATGCATATTAAAAAAGACATTGTATTGTACCAAGTAGAGTTTTAGGTTATATTTTCCTACTTTTCTCCTAAATGATGGATATTTGTCAAGGTGAAGATTATTATAGTTTGTGGCTCAAAGGCAATGTCGGAGTGGAGCCGAGCAAAACATGTGAGGTGCAACAATGAGCATAAGGTATAGGCAGAGCTAAAGACTTGTACTAGGGAAGACAATATTAAAAATAAAGGTAGTTCTAATTTAGAAGTTCAGCAACATGATATTATAGCTTCAAGCAGGTCTAGAACTACTATTAGGTTACTCATCACGTGGTTGGACTTTTTAAATGATTTATGGTCTCCTATAAATATATACTATGTAATTTTATTCAACATCTAATAAAAATAAAGCTTTTCATTCTTGTGGATATAGATGTATTATCAAAACACATTAAATCTTGTATTTTTTTCTAATTTTTTCTTTTATTATAATATTCATTAATAATTGTTGCAGGTTTTTTATAATAATTTTCATGTGAAAATATAATTTTTTGAGATTTTTTTTCTTTTAAAGCAATTCCAACGCAGGAGCTAATGAGATAGCTAAAAACAAAAACTTATACTTTTATTTTCAGTTTTAACAACTCTAATGAAAAAGCTATATGAATAGCTAAAATATTTTTTCTTCCTTTAAAATGTTATTTTTACACTTCCATGAAGAATAATGAAAAGAAAAGAAAGTACATATATTCATATGTCTCTTTCCTTTGTTTCTCTCTTTAAAAACATAAGAAAATGAAAAAATAAACCCACAAATTTCAAAGCCTTGTGCCCCAATTTCTTTGTGGTTTGGAAAAACAAGAAGTAAATATTTTCCAATTAATTAATAATATCAGTTATGTCTTGTTTTGTTAAAAATTTTAAATTTAAATTTTAAATTATATTTTTTAACTTTCATATTACTTTATTAATTTTATAAATTACTCATATTAATTATATAATTAATAACATCATGATTATATTATATAACAAATAATTAAATTAGTAATACAATTATATTAAAATTAGTTAAATATAAAATATATCAAAATATTATTGGCTCTTCTAAATCACTTTCTACCATTAAAATACATATAAAAAAATTATATTTACACTATTAAAAAATACTTTATTAATTTAGCTATTTAATATAGTATATTTCGATGGAGATGCTCTTATGATGCTATCCTGCTACGATTTTTTGTTTCCTTTTGCCCTTTTCATTGAGACCATTTACGCTTATGTTGAATATTTCTTGTTAAACCATTTGTATGAAACATCCACAACAAAGCAGAAATAGAGTCTAAGCCCCTGTTTATATATATATATATAAGCGCAAGGAAGTGAGCAGGGAAGGTGTGAAAATGAACGAGGCTATGCATGTGTGCATAAGGAACTGATTAATAAGTAAATAAAATGGGTAAAAACTAAATTATGATA
>NW_011499930.1:697451-701732 GCF_000495115.2 Populus euphratica | reverse complement strand
CAGCAGGAGAAGAAGAGGCAAAAATTAAAACAAAAATATCATTTGATTCATCAATTCTTTTAAAAAAAAATAAGCAAAGTTTCGTTGTTGAGTGATAAATAAAAAATTCATAGAAAGTTACAATTTCTACCATGAAATAGTACACCAACACATCTTCGTCAACATTATTTTTTGAAAAGTTTATTGAACATCACAACATAAAACATATTAAAAAAATTAAAAATATCTTTTTAAATATTTTTCTTTGATCTCAAAACACAATTTAGATTGATATTTATATTTATATAATATATAAAATTAATATGTGTGATAAAAATATTTTCATTTTGTTTCAAATTTTCTATTATTTATTTAATATTATATTGAATAGTCATCAAATGATATAGAAAAGCTAGTCAACTCAAGGTTTTTAATTGACCAACACTTATATATGAGTTGAAAAATATAAATAATAAAATTTATATTTAAAAATAAATAAAGTAACACCTTATCACTTGACTATTCTCATTTTACTAGTCACTTGCAATGCCGTTTTACTTTGCTACTTTTTATTTGCATCCATTTAATGAACTACTTGCTCATGCATTCCATTTTCACTGCTTAACTGCTAAAATAACTTGACTTGCCTCTTCCAATGCCATTCATCTATTTTCCTAGCATTTTCATTCCTCCATGTGTTGGATTTTTTTTTCTTTTCTTTTCATTTTCTTGCTTGCAAGGGAACACAGAGCACTTCTCAAGACTCTCCGTTGTCATGCACATCCCTCCTTTTAGACCAAAAAAACAAAAACCTTATTATGGGGGTTTTATTTTCGTATATTTGTCGACCAGTGGAAGTTATTAAGGATATTAAAAAAAAATCAAAAAAAATCAAAAAAAAAATTAATTAAAAAAACCAAACCAAAAAATAAAACTAATTAAACCAACTAGATTATGTAGAAAAAACATCGATTCGGTTCGGTTTTCAGTTTTGTAGTGCAGAAACTGGTTTAACTGGACCGGACTGGACCAGTTCAGAAAAGGATCCCTAGCCCTAAGCTAGTATAAATAGAAAAAGTTGTGCCACACCCCTCTCTTCTCTCCAGTTTACTCTCCACTAACCCTAACCCTAAACATTTCAATTACAATTTTCAAACAATCTCTCCTCTCAATACTCAGAGTCACCCGTCGTCCCCCTCGCCTCTTGCCCTCTTTGGCCTTCGTACCAAAGTACCCGCAACTCGACCCCTCTCGCCTCTTCGCCTCTCCCTCTCCACTCTCCTTAGACTAAGAAAACATAAACACAGATCGACCATCGATGTTTCCTCAGTTTCAACTCGACCAAAATAGTCTGTGTTTCTATCAGACCAACGTTTCCTCAACCTCTCAAAACCAGTGAGTTTTAATTTTTTTTCTCATTTCTAATTAATTAATTAATTAATTCGGTTAAGGTTATTGTTATTTTTAATATAGTTAAGCTTATTATTTATACATTTCTTCCTCAGTCTCCACTGGATCAACATTGTTAGTGACTCGGTGTTTCCATCAAACCGACGTTTTCTAATTACCTCAGCCTCTCAAAACCAGTGAGTTTTAAAAAAAATTTCTCCTTTCTAATTAATTCATACAATTAAGCTTATTGTTATTTTTAATCAATTTTGTTGAGTGATGAATTTTGGTTTAGGTTTAAATTAGAATTTAGAGCTATTTGCGTGATTAAAGCGAATTTTTTTTCCTTGTTTGAATAGAAAGGATTTAGCAGTTTAGGATTATAATTATTTTTAATCAATATTGTCATTCTTACTTCTTACAATTGTTTGCAGTTTAGGATTATGATTTTTTTTTAAATCAAAATTATCATTCTTACTTCTTACAATTGTTTGCAGTTTAGGATTAGAGTTGTCTTGTACATGTAATTTCAGAATCTTACATGTAATTTTACAGTTTATTTTGTTGTTTTGTAAATATAATTTCAATATCTGTTACTGTAAACTTGTGTTGATTCTATTATTGTTGTTATGTTGATTCTGTTGTTGTAACTTGTTGTTATGTTGATTTCATTGCTTTGTTGGTTGATTACTAAAAATAGACAAATTGTTGATTTTGTTGTTGTGTTGGTTGATTTATAAGGTTACACCAAGTACTTTAATTAAAATCATATTTATAAGCCTGTGTTGATTGACTATTTGACTTGATTCTGCAAACTAGTTTTGTTTTGATAGGTTTTTTTTATTCGATTTTGTTTTGTCATTCTGTAAAATGTATTCATTATTCTATTTTGGATGATCTTGATTGGAATTTTGTATTCATTAAAATCATGTTATTCTTGTATTCGTTGATCTATTACTTCTATAATTATTTTTCCTCCATTGATAGATTTTATAAGCTTGTTTTGACCCATTTTCTAAGCTTGTTTTGACATGTTACTTCTGTAATATTTGTTTCATTTTAATTTTTAAACAAGATTTTAATCTTTATGTTTATTAAGTGCTGAAAAGAATTGTGCAAGTAATAATGAACATATTTGCATTTGGTAATTACAAATGGAAAACCTTCAAAATCAAAATTCTTCATCCACTAGCACTACCCCAACATTAACCAATGCCCCAACTTCAAACACTAACCCAACATCAACTACTACAAGATCTACCATGGAAAATAAAGGTAAACAACTTCAAGTCTTTGCATCTAGGAAAAGAAATGTTGATGATAAAAAAAGTCACAAATTTGGGATCATTTTACAAAACTTGATGGTGATCCTACAACCCCTAGAGCTGAATGTAATTATTGTGAAAAGGATTATGCATGTCATACTATTATTAATAGGACATGTAATATGTGGAGTCATTTGAAAGTATGCAAAAAGTTTCCTTTTATGGTTGATACGAAACAAAAAAATTTAGTATTAGAACCTCATAAAGTAGGGGATGAATTAGGAGATTGAAATGTCGAAACTCTTAAGAAAATAAGTTATGATTATGATGAATGCAGAAAGGAACTAGCAAAAATAGTTATAATTGATGAGTTGCCTTTTAATTTTATAAAGGGTAAGGGATTTAGATTATTTTCTAGGACCTTGCAGTCTATATTTGACATTCCTTCTCGTTTCACTGTTATGAGAGATTGTTTGAAACTTTATGGTGAAGAGAAGGAATGATTAGAGAGAGCTCTTAAGGGTCAATGATTATGCTTAACAATAGATACATGGACATCAATCCAAAACATTAACTATATGTCGTCAACGGCTCATTAAATTGATAATGAATGGAATTTGCATAAAAAAAATCCTGAATTTTTGTCAAGTTTCTAATCATATAAGTGAGATAATTAGTCAAGTTATTGAGAATTGTTTGTTAGATTGGGGGATTGATAAACTTTTAACTATTGCAGTAGACAATGCAAGCTCTAATAGTGTTACTATTTCATATTTAAAGAATGTAAGAAAGATTGGCCAACTAATATATTGTCAAATGAATATTTGCATGTTAGATGTTGTGCACACATTGTAAAGCTTATTGTATGTAATGGTTTGAAAGAGATGAATGTTTCGGTTGTTAAAATTCGAAATACAATTAGGTTTATGAGATCTTCACCCTCTAGGCTACTTGTATTTAAAAAGTGTGCAGAAAAGTTACATATAGAGTATAAAAAATTATTGTGTTTGGATGTTGTAACTCGATGAAATTCAACTTATCTTATGTTAAAAGCTGCTAAAAAGTTTAAAAAGGTGTTTCTAAGGTTAGGTCAAAGTGAACCTAGGTATGTGAGTTACTTTTTGAAGGTTAATTCAAAGGGGAATAAAAAAAATCTAGGGCCACCTAGTTTTGAGGATTGAGAAAATGCTAGAACTTTGCTAAAGTTTTTAAAGATCTTTTACATGGTTACATTGAAATTTTCTAGCTCATTGCATGTTACATCAAATTCTTTCTTCAGTGAATTGATTTATATGCATGCAAACTTGTTGCTATTGTGTAAAAGTAGAGATAATGTTTTGAGTGGAATGGCAATGAACATGATTGGTAAGTTTGAGAAGTATTGGAGTTGTGGAGCAAATTAGAATTTTTTATTGTATATGGCTAATGTTTTGGATTCACATCTTATGTTGGAGTATGTGCAATTTTGTCTTGGTGAGTTGTATGATTATGACAAAGCATAATTGCTAACAAAAAAAATGAGAGATAATTTGGTGAGCTTGTATGAGTTTTATTTGAAAGTCGATGAAGTGGTGGATGATAATAGGCATAAACAAGATGTTTAATAATAATGCTATTGATGACATGGAAGTAGATGTTAACACTTGGG
>NW_011499930.1:680919-697395 GCF_000495115.2 Populus euphratica | reverse complement strand
TTGTTATTGTTATTGTTATTGTTGTTGTATTATTGTTATTTATAATTTATACAAATAACCTCTCTGTGGTTCGACCCCGGTCTTGCCGGGTTATTTATTACTTCGACACTCCTGCACTTGGGAGAAGACAACAATCTTTTAGTCGTGTCACTTCCGAATCAGCCTTTAGCATAGGTGGTTCTATACTCGACCAATTTCGAAGTTCTCTATCTCCAGCAACAGTTCAAGCACTTATTTGTTGTCAAAATTGGTTACATCATGGTCCAATTCCAACTGATAATACAACCTTGATGAATGATTTTGAAACCTACGAAAACCTTAAATCAGGTAATGTTTATTAAAAGCTTACACCTTTTATTTTATAATTTATTAATTAACATATTTATTGTAATATGTTTAATATTTCATTTTGTAGAATTTGGTGGAAAGTTGCATTTAGCAACGGATGATAATTAGTTCACAAATTGTGATGCATTTATTGAAAACGTATGGTATAAATATCATTTTTATTTTTATATCTTCTTATTTAATTTATCATGTTATAATTCTAGATTATGAATTTCAGGAATCAAAGTGCACTGCTCTTAAAGTACTTTTTTATTGAGATGATGTGCACATGAAGATTTATTTTTTGTGGCTTGAAGTGTTTTATGATAATGTTATTTGTTGTTTTTTCATTAAGTTCTTTGAAGGCAATGGTTTGTAATTTGAATTTTAACTTATTTGTGTGTGGTTGTGAGTGTGTGTTATTTATTTAAACTTTTTGGAAGTAGAAAAATATTAGTAAGTTAAAAAATATATTGAACACAAGATTGACATTAATAATTTCATATAAATGAATATTCATTGGCCAAAAAATTTAATAAACATAAGATTGACAATAATAATTTAATACAATTAAATATTTAGGAGTAAAAAAATTAAATAATTTGGAATCTTCAAAGAAAATGAGACAATATCAATATTAATTGTAAGCCTAATAGAAAGTTATTAGAAGTTCATTACAAAGCCCATTAAAAAACCAAAATAAGCTCAAAATAAGCCTATAAGTTTATCCGGTTTTTTATCAAAAAAACCATACCAAAACCGAACCGGAAGCGGCTGGTTGGTGCCAATCCCAATTCGGTTTGGGGGTTTTTTTTTTTGTTTGGCTATTTTTTTAGGTAAAAATTAAACCAAACCAAAAATAATCACTCCTAAAAGTTATTATCCTTTGCGAAGCCCCGTCACCACACTAGTTCTATCTAGAATTTTCAAGAATTGGTACCCATGGGTATTAAAAATAGTTTTTTATATGGAACAAAAATCAGATAAATTAAAAAATTAAAAAATTAAAAAAACAGTTTTTTATAGCCTTTTTAATACACACCTCACAAAAGAAATTCTTCAAATTTTAAAAATTGCAAATGCCGTATAAAAGCTATTCTAATAAAATCCCCTTGAAAATTCCTCAAAGAATAGACAGAATAAATCCTCAATTGTTATAAGGGCACAATCTCTCTGTATAGCGTGTCCAAAAATTTTAAAATAAAAATTAAATTTTACTCAATTAGAAACGTAATACCAAACAGCGGCAAGAAGAAGCATTGAATTTGCAGAAAAATAACTTTTGAGTTTGTGGATTAAACACTAGTTGCCATGTAATATACTCCTTGTTCTATAATATTTATTCCTTTTCCAAATAGATTTTGGAATATTTATTTATTAGCAAGCTTGTGCCATCTTATTTATATAATTATACTTTCATGACTGCCCTCCCTCTTTCCTTAACTATTGTTATAATTCGTTATTATATTTTAAAAATATTTTAAAAAAAATTAAAAAATTATTTTAAATTAATATATTTTTGATATTTTTAATTTATTTTAATATACTAATCTTAAAAATAATATTTAAAAAATTTAAAAATATTATTAACATACTTTTCTATATGAAAAACATTTTAAAAAATAACTATAACTATATTTCCAAACATGCTTTACAAAATAATGTATTTTTTTTTAATAAGGTGTAGGAGATGGCATGGCCATTATTTATACACTTATCCCATATTTAAATAACCTTTTTCTTTTAGTTTTTATTAAATTTCCTTTTAAAAATATTTTATTCTGAAGAGAACCTTTTCTTTTTTTCTTTTTTGATAAACCTTTTTTATGATTATCTACAATTTATTTTACAGTTATTTTTTAATTCAACAAAGACTTTTATGACCATTATAAAAAAAAAAAAAAAAAGTATTTACAGTTATGCATCCTTCTGCTTGGCCCAATTAACATAGAGCTTGGTTGAAGCGTTGTGTCCTAGACCAGGCGTATTTGGCCCAAGTTATTCATAGGATGATTAATTCAAGAACCGCGCTCTCGTCAATGTATTTCTAATGTGATGTCGCTATATATTTTTTGCTTCTCAATTCATCCTAACAATAATTTATTTTATCAGTTTTATCCTCAATGTATAATACATTTCTCAATTTAATCCCTCTGTCTAAAACCATCACAAGTTTTCAACAAAAAACATTCAAATTATCTTCAAAATTGAAACATTTTATCCCTTGAATTAATGGACAACATACATGGATGGAGACTCAATGAAATAATGGAAAACATAAATGACTTGATTGGCAAATGTTGATACTTTAGAGACCCAATTGAAAAATCTCTCACTTTATGAACTAATTGAAAATCCCGATTACGTGGTTGTAGGAATGAATTTTTGTGGATTATTATAGTAAAATAATTATTGTTTTGTAGTCTTGGTTTGAAGGGTGAGATTGTCTATCAACAGAGATTCAGTCAGTCATTGTTGTTTTTTGTTAGTCAAATGAGACTTTTCAAAAACAAATAGTACAAATACTATAATATTTAAAAAAAAAAAAGTTAAAAAATAGCTTACACTAAAGGGGTTCTTTGGTTATTCTGTGGTTGCATAGTGTAGTGGCTACCTAGCCTTTTTTTCATATCTGGGTTCAAATCTCACCATGCACGCTTGTCATCCTCGCGGTGCCTTACTTGTTCATTAGACTTATAGGATGTTCAATGGGCCGTAGGGATTAGTCGTGGTACGCGTAAGCTGGCCCGGACACCCTATATAAATAAAAAAATAAAATTATTTAGGCTACATGGAAGGGTTTTTCTATAAATTTATTTTTAATATACAGTATAATTACTCTTATATTCAAAATTTTATAGGCTGCCACATAAAGGCTCTTTGGACCTTTAATTCTGGTTTTTGCGTTAAACACAATGTCAATGATGGTTAATTTGGTTCTTTTAGATATATAAAATTTCAGAAGAAAAAAATGTCAAAAATCTTGGGAGAATGTGTCTGTGTGTAAGGCAAAGACGCCGGTGTGAAATATTATATAAGGGCTAAAAACACCATAATATCATATCACCAGCTCTCTCGAGTAGCAACGTTTTTATTGGGCTAACGCGTGTATAGTGGTTCTCAATGATTTGGCTACGTTCAGGTTTTTCCCCCCTCCTTTGTCTTTCATGACTTCGGGATGTGTGCTGGCCAA
The DNA here is from genome assembly GCF_000495115.2 of Populus euphratica. Classification (NCBI taxonomy): domain Eukaryota; kingdom Viridiplantae; phylum Streptophyta; class Magnoliopsida; order Malpighiales; family Salicaceae; genus Populus; species Populus euphratica. The sequence continues at coordinate 693,875 of NW_011499930.1, read as the reverse complement.
GAAAAAAAATGTATCCTCCTATTTTATTTTCATTTCCGTTACATTCCTCATTCTTTTAATTTTTTAATATTTGTTTTAATTAATTTTTTAAATTTTATTCTTTTTATATTAAGTATTATTTGATTTTTATATTAGATTTAATTTTTATTCTTTTAATTATTATTTTTTTAATTTCAACCTTAAATATTTTTTTAACTTATAATTGTTATTTTTATCTTTGTATAGTTGATTTTTTTTTTACAATTTAATCTTTGATCATTTGATTAATTAAAAATTGAACTTCAATATTTTTTTAATTTTTTTTTTATCAAATGATTTGGGTAACGTTTTTAATGGGTTAACACATATTAATATCAAATTTTTTACTTTGTGTTCATTATTAAACATTGTTTTTTTCCCTTCTTTAAAAAGTGCTTTTGTCAATTGACCATCTTTTTTTCCTTCAAAATGTTTTTAATCCAACCCATAGTAAAGCACGGGCTACATAACTAATGAACAAAAAATGATGGGTTTTTTTTGCATTTCCTTTTTTATTTTTTTTAATTTTATTATTTAACACAATCTTGATTTAAAATTTATTTTTATAAATTATTTTGATTTTTTCTATAAGGTTATCAGAATTTCAAAAAAATATCTTAATGGTTAGTTTACATTTTGTTTATACTTAATTTTATAAGTGTTTATTTTTATTATTATATAATTAAGTAAAATATAATTTTAAAAAACAAAATTCTTAAACTCAGCGAGATTTATTACTTAGATTACCGATTTAACTGGTTAAGTTATGAAGTTTGGATTGATCTAATATATTATCTTGATATTATATAAAAAATCATTTTAAATTCTTTTAAAATCAAAATATATTTTTTAATGATTGATCAAATTAACTTTAGATTAAAAACTTATTAGTACTGTAATAATAATTATTTAAAAAAAAAATTATTTAAAAATATACGCAATTATTTTAAAAAAAATATATTTAAAAATATATTAAAATAATTTAATTTAAAAATATATTTAAATAATATGCTTTATTTTTAATATTTATATATCAAAATATTTAAAAATATCAAAAAAAAATTAAAAAATAAGTTGTCTTAAAAGTGATTTAAAAAAACAAATACTAACAACTGACATTACCTCAATAACAGCCCCAGTATAATGCAAACTGTGCTGGCCGATTGCAATCAAAAGAAAAACTTGAAAGAACGTTACCCAATATAGGCAAGTGGCTGAATCTTGACGGTGATGTTCACCAACTGTACGAGAATCGCAGTGGAGGACCTGACAGGAGAGCTAATCAAGTAATCAGAGGTTTAGTAAGATCGTCTACCACACCAGCCTGATTTTACTTTGACCGCGATAACGACAAAGCGTCACCAAACACCGACACCATAACCCATAGGCCATAGCTCATTCTAGCAAGGGCTTCTCTTTTTTCTTTTTTTTTTTATACCAAGGGTGGATCTTAAAACCTAAAAACCTAATTTTGAATCTATGTTTGTTTAAAATCATCGTAGAAAAATTTTGAAATCTTAATAAATCAATTTTTTTATTTGAAACATCTTTAAATTAATAAAAAATATAAAATCAAGTTGAAACTTTTTTGTTCTTAGACCCTATCTACATATTCAAGTAATATAAAGAGTAAAAAATACATTAATGAAATTTTTTTTGTCAAAGAAAAGAAAACTCATTGACATTAATAGTAAGTTTTTTTTGGTTACTTGAATGTGGAAGAACATTGACTTTCTCTTTAATAAATTAAAATTCTATGTTCTCTAATGAATTAAAATTCTACGTTACCAATTTTATTTTTTAATGGCTTTCTCTTACCTCTTTCAAAACCAATGACTTAAACACAAAACAAATAAAAGTTTGCACCAAAATATATAATTATTTGAAGGCATATTTTGCCAAAAATACATTGGATAAACAATGTTGGGACGTAGGAAGGATTATATTTTTCACCATCTTTATTCTTGGTCCCTTTATCTCTGATTTTTTAATAATAAAATTGATTTTTTTTTGCAAGATTGAGCATCAAATAAAAAATAAATAAAAATAAATTACCAAACCCAATTTATAAAAAATAAATCAGCACTGCTATTTTTCTCAACGCTACATTAAAAAAACCGAGACCATTTAGTTTTTTCTCTTAATAGTGGTAAAACTGTAACAGTAAAAAAAAATCCAAAACTAGGCTATATAGCCAGAGCCTTTTCCATGTGATAGGTGTCTTATTAAAAAGGTTTTCAAAGCTAAACATGAGAAAAGAAAGTGACCGAAAGCTGGGCGGTAAAAATATGGCCCAGAAATTTATTTTTTTTTAAAAAAAAAGGGCCTTTTAAAGGACCCCACTTTTGGAGGGATACAGATTTTCCTGTAATATGCAAAGACTCTTTTTATGGATTAGATAGAGTGAAGTGATATGTGGCTGTTGGCAGCGCGTTTAAGAAACGTTTTTAAAATATTAGAATTTTTTTTAATTTTAAATTATTTTAATATAATAATCTCAAAAATAAATTTTAAAAAATAACCACAGTTATATTAAAAAAAAAAAAAAAAAAAACAGGGCAGCGCGCTTGAAGATGGATTCAGCTTTTCTAAGCACCATCGTGTTTTTCCAATATGTCACGATGACATCTAATGTCTAGTGCTAGCAAATTCAAGCTCCCAAAGTTGCCTTCTCTAACCTCCTCAAAGTTGGTGATCTAGATTCTATACTAAAATTAAAATTAATTATGCAACTGATTTATTAATTTATTATGAAACATAGTGGCTCTTGTTTGTCTAAGTTTCACGCTACCACTCCAATTAAAAAAAATTGTGATGATGTAAAAAAAAAATTCAATTAGCTTGAGATATAATTTATATTTAAAATAATTAACTAATTTTTAGTTATTATAATTTAATTTATTCTCTCTAACTAAGATGATGACTAAAGATGGATATTTAATACTTGTAAAAGATTTTCTCAGATGAATTTAAAAACTCTTCGATAATTAAATTAATAATTTAAAAAAAATATATAATAATATTACATAGAGATACTCTAGAGATAAATATATAGTATAGAAGATAGATCCCAAACCTTTTTTTGGTTAAAGGATTCATGGTTTGTTAATAGCTCATAAATCTTTTTATAAAGAGAAGGAGTTAAAATATATTATTATCCTAATAGTTTTAATGAGGAAAAATATCCATGACATGTGTATTAATATTAATGGAAATATAATGAGTTCTTATGTGACTTTTACATGTTATCTCTTACACAATATTAATATCGATACAAATATAGTGGGCATTTAAAGAATTTTTATACATCAATGGTCTAAAGAGAGTAGAATACAAAATATAATTGTATTACTAGAACTAGACTCTTCTCCTAGGCTGAATCGAAGGGAATTAGGTCATTTTCTTGGTTGAGCCTAGGGGGGAGAGGTTAGGTCATTCCCTTGACTAAACCCAATAAAAATGATTTTTGAAATCATTAAATCTAGGTTTATCAGATATTTACTTTATTTATATCTAGCATAGTGATTTATTTTATTTATCATTATATTTCTTATTTAGTAAATTTTATCACTGTATATGTCATGACCCGATTCCCAAATTCGTGACCAGCATATAAGCAAGATTTCCCTTTAAAATTTCATGACTATGCGAGCCCAAACTTACATACAAGCTCATTATTTAAATAACTCAATCAGAGTTCAACGCAGCAGTAACAACAAAACTAACTTTATAATATAATATAATTATCTTAATATAAAAGTTAATATAATTTTAAAGTCATGGAGCACTAACTAGATATAAGAAAAAATACAAATTTCAACAAAAAAACAGGTCTTGAAGATCCAATAAAATGACCCGGTAACAATCTATAAGTCAGAAAAGATAAATAATGAGAGGGTGAGTTTAACAACTTAGTGAGTAGATAACATCCAATATATATACACGAGGTAATACAACAATGAGAAATATATACAAGTGTAGCTGCAGGTTCTTATAAAAAGGTTTCTCAAATAAACCATAATAAAAATATCATAAGATAAAGCTTGTTAGAAAATTAAAATGCAATGAGCTTAAAGTTCTGTACTGTAGGATGGGCAATCCATATAGATTGGTGACTCCTTTGACCAACTAGAGTTCATATACGATATGCACAAAACCTTATCCTGTTAGTATGAGTATTTTGACTAGTATACTATAGGTTCATAATCATAATCAAATAAACATATTCATATCTCAAGGTTCATCTCATAACATCAATCAAATGAGAAACTATTAATTCAGAAGTCAAATCAAAATATATACTGGTTCATATCAAGAATTCAAATTCAACAATTGATCATGTTTTATCATAACAAGGATAATAATCAACATATATATTATCAAGAAGCATGATTCAATTCATATTAACAAATTAAATATTTATAATAATTCTCATGCATATGGAAAATTATCACTTACCTAACTCGAAAACAAACAGTACTCAAAAGCAGCTACCGAAAAAAATCCTATTGATGTTCCGCCAGTAAAATATCAGGATTATCTGAATACAAAGGAGACATATTTAATAATAACTCAAAAGAACATATAACCTATTTAATACACTTATCTAAAGATATATTCCAGAACCCTATATGTTTTTAGACTAAATTAGTTATTTTTTAAAAAAACCCAAAATTAAACAGTTTTTTTGAAATCTAATCCATAATAAAATAAATAATAAAATTGATAATAATTCATTAAATAACCATCAATTATTTATCAAACCAATCTTCAAAAGCTAATATTACAGTTAGGGACCAATCTGGAATTTATCACATTTTAGGGTCAAATTGGGGGACCAAACTAAAAATATCATAAATTCATGACCATAATGGAATTATGTCCATAATTGATCCTCATTTCTGTTCATAAGATCTAATTAAGCTCCAGGGACCCTTCTGGAATTTTTAAAAAAAATTTTGGTCAAATTGTAATTTTTATCAAATTTAAAATTTTTTTTGGTCAAATTGTAATTTTTATCAAATAGAAGGATCAAATTGAAAGTGTTAGAAATTCATAACTATACTGGAATTTTGCCCATAATTCATCTTTTATTCTTTCCAGAATCCTGGAATATGCTCCAAGGACCAATCTATAATTATTCCAAAGTTTGGGGGCTAAACTATAATTTTCATAAATTGAGGGACCAAACCGAAATATTATCATCTTTAACCGCAAACCCATAATTTTCATAGAAACCTTTGTTATTTCTACATTCTTAACTCAAAAGTCATCATTTACACAAATCAAAACTCAAAATCATTATCTTTATCTACAATCTTTCAAAATCAACTAAACAATCCATTACCCGCAATAATCAACTCATAACATTCAAATTAATTCATCAATCAACCCAAAACACAATCTTTAAAACCCTAACATTCAACAAAACCAAAATTTAAAACTTAAAGAATACATATTTATATATAATTTTACCTTTAAATTTATTTTCTCCAACTCTTTTTTATTTCCCTTATCTTTCCTTCTTCTCTCTTCTTTTTCTTCCTTTTTCTTCTTTTCTCCCACCGGTTTTTCACTCTTAATTTCATATATCTCTCTTTTTTTTTTCTATTTATACTTATTATGTTTATTTAATTACTACACTATTCCTCATTCAATTATACTCATTTTTTAAGCTTTTAAGAACTTTGTTGCATTTTCTTATCTTTTTTAATTCAAAACATCATAGTATAAAGTTTAAGAGTCTTAACATTTTTTTTTTATATTAAGTTTTTTCAAGCAATTGATTTGGATGAGTCACGTGACTTTTACATAATTTTTTTTTCCTTTTAAAAACATCCTTAAAAATAAATGGCTAGACATATTCTTATATATTTAGATATGTCTTAAGTTTATCCTTACATTTCAAATTGTATCTATTATGTTTTTATATAGCATATTTTTCAATATGTTCCTTTATCAAGTTTTTTCATCCAAGCTGATATAATTATAATTTTCATTGTATTTCTTTACTAGGTTTGTTTCATAGCTAAAAATTACATGTTATTATATTTTTTTTACTTTTTTTATTTTTTCCCACTATATTTCTTATAGTATATATTAATAAAAATATTCTATCAGTGTATATTAGGGGAAAATTATGTTCGTAAAATTTATTGTAATATACCTTCCATCAATGATTTTGTTTGTATTTTTTAAATTTCTAGTAGTGACTAGTTATATTATAAATCTAGAATAAATTTACAATATATTTAACAAATCAAGTGACTAGGAATAAATTTAAATTCAATTGTTATTACAAGTAGTGCTGAACAATATATTAAAATCTTAACTAGAAAATGTTGTAAACATAAATACAATCTCTACTAATCTCAAAAATAACAAGGAAGTCATTAAAAATACAAAAAAAAAAAATTCATGTACAATTTGATTCGCAATATGCTACACAAGTAAGATACAATAAATACTCCACTTCTTATAAATTATATTAAAAAATGTGTTAACGTAGTGTTTTTTTTTTAAAATAAAAACAAAAACTTAACAATGTGTTGAACTTTCCATGTATGAAGTCGTAGACTTGTTTTTGTATATTAGGAAGTTTAGCAAACCATCCTTGTATAAATTGGTACAGTGATGATGACGTTTGTTTTTCTCAATCACTCATTAGATTCAAACTCAAATTAATTAATAATATTATAAATATATAAGACACATCATCCTTTTTCTATGGTATTTTCATTGTTCCTTGTATTAAAAGACACTGTGGAATGCACTCCTGAGAAACAATGCATTTTTCACTATTATTGAGGAGCGAAAAAAAATATACTTTAGTTTTTTTTATAAATTTGATTGCTGTTTTTATATTTCTCATATTTAAATTTTATTTTTATTATATTTCAATTCTTATATTATAAAATAAAAAAAAATCATAAAAAAAATAAAAAAAATTATTACAACATTCGAGCTACATAAAAGCTAGTTTTAGTATAAATACATTTATTTTAAAAATAAAAGTTCAATAAAATTAGTTTTGCTCTCTAACTATACTAGAAAAGGTAGCTCAAAACCTTTAAAAAACAATTCTAATTTAATTTGATTTTTTATTTTTTAATAATTAGATTATATTTTTAAATAAAATAGGATTATTATGATTTCTAAGATGTTTTTAAAGTATTTTTAAGATGAAAAACAAATTAAAAATTGGATTTGAAAAAATTGAACCTCTATTTTTTAATATAAAAAAATAGTTGGCAAATGTTCCTATGGATAACAAGTTACTTGGGTTGATGGATAGCGTGCCGTCCGTTCTATTAATGAAAAAACACTTCGTCTTCCCATATATATATATATCATTTTTGTATCTAGGAAAATTTTAGTTTGGTGGGCTGTGCATCTCTGTATCCACTGCTACGTTTCTTTATTTATTTCTTTAACTACTTCTATCACATGGCTTCATAAATCCACCTTTGTTCTCTCTCTCTCTCTCTCTCTATAGGACCTTTGTTCTCTCTCTCTCTCTCTCTCTCTTGGTTGACATAAATTTTAAAAAGTTAATATGGGTATTAATGAATTTCATTGGATGAAAAAAGTTCTATTTTGGTGTTCTTTGTCCTTCATCCTACATAAAAGAGTAAAATTGGGCTAAGTTTTTTAAATCTAGGTTGATTTTTGGTTTTTGATGGCTCGTTTGAAAACATAAATACATTTATTTAGGTTTTTAAGATGTTTATAGATAAAAAAAAATGATTGGAAATGGATGTTTTTTAACCAAGAATCTAGAGGCTCAATTTTATGATCACTTTAGGTGATATGTGATAACCTAATTTTAAATTTATAAAAAATAATAATATAAAAAATTAAAAAGTTTGTCTAAGATAGCACAAATAAAAAGTTTAGGGGACTAATGAGAATGAAATTATAAAGTTGGAAGTTAATTTTGCTAAAAATAAAAAAAATAAGTTTAGGGACTTAATTAAACTTTGAATTAGTCTAATTAATACAATCAGAGGCTTAATTAAAAAATATCAAAGTTCTTGGTCAAATTGGGTTAAAATTATAAGAAATAAAATTCCAGAGACTAAAGTGAATAGATGTTGATATTATAAGGGACTAATTGATTTCACCAGGGGTAATTTTAAAAAAATTAAAAGTTTAACAAGTCAATTAAGAATTGAATTAATTAAATTTAAAATCAAGGACTATTTTATAAATGCCGTAGAAATCCAGGGGTCCAAATGCATTGATCCAAGGGTGAAATTAAAAAAAAGATTTTCAAAAGTAAGGAATTGATTGCAAAAAATAAAAAATTTAGGGGGCAAATTGAAGATGCCCAATTCAGTAGAAGTTCATCCTCTTCCTCCTCGGGAATAGGAGAACCCGCCTGAAAAAGCCAAAAAAAATATTGGCCTCTATTAGACCCATTAACACAACCAAATCCAATCCACATTGAAGACCAGGTTGTCTACCACAAATTCCATTTTGTCCCAGTTTCCTCCGCCCCCATGATGCGTCATTAACGTTGAGGAAACTTATCATTAACAATCTAACAATTGTAGGACTATTGGTGTTCTTATCCTACCAAACACAGAGCAAAAAAATAAAATAAAATAATAATTATTAGCATACAAGATCACCATCCTAGAAAGATCAGAATCAAATTTCTCTCGAGGTTTGGCCTTATAAAAGCAGAGGGAGAAAGAGGACACAAAACCTAAGAGATATAAAATGAGCGAACCTAGAGACCAGAGAAAAGGAAAACCCAAAAACCAGAAAGGGGAAGAATAGTAAACAACAAGAAAAGGAGAGAGAAAATCAGGGTTCCATCCACCAGGATCCAACAAAAACAAACAAACACACTTTTATCACAAAAAAACCATTGTTGATTAATCTCTGCTTTCTCAAGAACTCTTGCTTTTCAGGCAGAAGCCGCTGCATTACAAAAGTCTCATGGAGCCCAGTTTATTTACTTTTTTATTTCAAAAGTATTTTAAAAAATAAATTGTTTTTATTTTTTTCTTTATTTTATATTAAATTTAATTTTTTTTATGTATTTTTAAATTATTTTAAAATATTAATATTAAAAAATATTTTTATTTAATTTTTTTTAAAAAGCATTATTTCATTAAAACACTGATTTGGCTAGAGCGGAGCGGAAGGTATGCTCCTAGTTTTTGAAATATAGTTCACTTGTATCTTTATTAGGTCCTGTTTGCTTTTTTGTTTTAAAAATATTTTAAAAAAAATTTAACTTTTTTTATTTTTTTCTTCGCTTCAAATTAATATTTTTTTGGTGTATTTAGATTATTTTGATGCGCTGATGTCAAAAATAATTTTTAAAATATAAAATATATTATTTTAATATATTTCTAAGTGAAAAACACTTTAAAAAACAACCACACTCCTAAACATACTTAATTCATGCATTAATTCATAATGTTTGAAAAATATTATAGGCATGACATAAAAAATGGGTCTGTATCTCATTAATGGGTTGGGTTAGAATAAAAGTGTAGGCTAGCGTGTGTGTTTGTACACCTTTTATATTTATATAACGTAGGCTGGCCTGTGTTTGTACACCTTTTATATTTATATATTATTATTATTATTATGCATTAATTAATGTACACAAAAAATAAAAAAAATATTTTTTTATTAACATAGTAATATATATTTTTAAAAAATATATTAATAATTTTTTTGTTTGCATGTGGTAAAGTAATATAAACAATCATTGCGGTTGGCATAAAAAAAACTTTTGCTTTTCATGGAAAAATCTAGAAAATTTTGCCTGTTTTAGCATTAACTTTTTAGTATTTTTTTCAAAAATAATATACAAAAAAAATATTCTAGTTACATTTATTTTTAGATTTTATAATAAGTTTATAAAGTTAATTAGAACCTTGCCAAAATTAAAAAGTTCAATTGGCCGCTATCTAAACACACACACATTCTTTATTTAAATAAATTTAGTTCACTAGCATCAGAGTAAAGAATATTTATATTCGCTAATGTCAGAATTGAGAATGCCCTCAACGTTCACTAATGTCAAAATTATGAATATGAACACTCAAAATTGAAAATTATTTTGAACAATAATATTCACTAACATAAAAGTCATGAATATTATACATTTTTACGTAATATTCACGACAAAACTAGTAATGCAGGCTATCTCAGGCATTACACTTAAGATGTGATAGTATTTTTTCTTTTACATAATCAATCTCATACTATAAAATCATTGTTGAATGATTAGGGTTTTTAGTGACTATAATACTAGGTGTTGACTCCTTAAACTATACATTTTCCCTCTAAAAATAGGATGCCATATATCTATGTTTTTCTCATTAATATTTAAAGTCGCCGTAATGTCTGATATGACATGACCGATGACAAGACTAGAGATAATGCGTCGTGTTTTAATATACATAACGTAATGTCTAATGGTTTTAAAAATTTAGGCACGTGTTCACATAACATGTTGTCTATAAAGGCAAGTCCATGCTTGCCTAGCTTTATTTTTTAGGCCAGGAGCAGGTTCATCAGGCCTCGGCTTTGGTTTCTTTATAAAGACACTTGTTTTTTTTAGTTTTTTTAAGATCATTTAAATAAAATAACTAAAATTATGTTTTTATAAGATTGTTCCATTAAATAACACTCGACTATATATTCATTTTCAAATGAGATTATGAATTTTTGTTTATATTAGTAGGCGCCTTTTTGTACATCCCTTCATGATTTTTTTTCTTCAAGTTTAATTAAAGTTAATTATAATTGAATAAATAAAATTATGTTTGAGATATTATTTCATTAGATATTTTTGAAAAAACTGATAAATTATAATATGAGTAAAATAAATAAAGTATGGAATAGATTAAATAAAAGGATTTCAAGTATTGTAATTGAATACAATAAGATAAAATAAAGATATTATGGTGTAAATTAAATAAAAAGAAGAGTTGAGAGACAAAAACAGAATAAGAAGAAATAAGGGCTGACACGATCAAAAGCTTGACGTCTTGTCCCAAGTACAAGAGTGTCAAAGTAATAAATAACCTGGCAAGACTGGGGTCAAACGACAAGGATGTGAACTATATAAATTATAAATAATATATATAATTTAACAAAGAGTTGAAGAGATCTTTAAGATGTGATAATGATGAAAAGATCAATGTGAGGATTAAACAATGATAAAAACAATTGTCAATATTAAAGGATCCACTAATGGTGTTTGAAGTAAATATAATACAAACTTTTTTTTATTCAACTGGAAACCATACACAAATGAGGTTTCAATCGGATGATAAATTGTTAACATGATTACATTAGTTATTTTATTTGAATAATGTTAATACTTGTAAATATTGTCAGGAATTCATTATGTTAATTTATGTTAATAACAAATCAAGTTTCTTTTATAACACAATTGTCGGTTAAACCATATAATAGGTTATGAAAGGGTCAAGCATTTATTATACTGAGAGTTATACAAAATAATTTATTGTACTAAGCTTAGCCCTCTCTTTATCTTCTCAATTTCAGCAGTTAAACTTATCAATCAATCCTTTGATTTATATGAGAGACATGCATTTAAAATGAATATTTACCATAAATTAAAGGTATCTTATATTATCAGACTTGTTATTATAAAACATGCTCTAGTTAAAGAGTTATTGATACTTCAAGTGCAAAATAATGATATAAAACCTTGATAAAATACACTTTTAAGTACTAATCACACCTCCCAACCAGCTTATTACTAGTCCCTAGTAATCAAAGAGTTAAAATAAAAAAATAATTTGCAAGTTACACAAAGTAAGGAATTAATCATTCAACTTTCATTAATCTATCCAAATAAACAAATTCTCATTAAATTTATATATCTACTTCATACTATTAAAATAAGATATTAATAAACCTTATTTTTATGTGCTTAATATATGAAAACATAGATGATGAAGCTTTTATTGGAAGAAAATAATATTTTGTTCTAATGTTTTCTAAGGTTAACTCATTTGGGTTGGGATTATTATTATATATTTTTTTAATAAAACATAATGCATCCTTAACCCATATATCGAGTTTTAGGCTAATGACTCCCAAACCAGTTGGTCTTAGGGCATTGGGTATTGAGACACCCCTTTGAGCTTAGTAACTCAGATTGCAGATACTATTATGTATATAGTGCAATATTTGATTTTCTTAAGCTCTCTCCTTAACCCATGTAACAAGCACTTGGCCAATAGCTCCCAAGTGAGTTAACTTTAGGGTACTAGGTGTTAAGACACCTCTTTAGACTTAATTGCTTAAGTCAAGGAGGCTATGAAACCAAACTTATCTACTTTTATTATTATTATTATTGCAAATTATATACTATCCATTTTTCTTAGTTATTACCTTTAACAAAATAATATAAATAATATAATAATCCAATATACAACCTATAATTATATATTAAAGTGTGTGTGTGAAAATGAAGGTTTAAGAATACTTGTTAAATAAGTACATGAGGAGAATCAAGTGATAACAAGGTGAAAGTTTGTAAACCTGAATATTTCAAGAAGTATTCTAATAGACCCTATTAAAAATGCTTACTAAGATGCGTTTTAAGAATCACTAAAATTTCTCATTTACTCTATCATCCTAGTAACAACAGTTTTGCAAATGGTTTTAATAATAGAAAACACAGTTAGTTAATTTTTTTAATTTAAACTACTGCCCTCTCCCCTAATCAAAACGAGACATTATCCTCAATATTCTAAGGTAGAAAGATAGAGTATAAAGACATCACTTGAAACAACGAGCTTTAACACACCTGAAACATACTTAAACAAATATAAAAAATAACAAAACAAAATAATATGTTATTGACACGACTAAAAGATTGATGTCTTCTCCTAAGTGCAGGAATGTCGAAGTAATAAATAACTCGGCAAGAC
>NW_011499930.1:664914-679425 GCF_000495115.2 Populus euphratica | reverse complement strand
TTTTTTTTTAATTATATACTATCCCTTTCCCTTAGTTGTTACCTTTAACAAAAGAACACAAATAATGTAATAATCCAATATGCAACCCACAATCATATGTTTAAAGTGTGTGTGCGTAAATTAAGGTTTAAGAATACATGTTAAATAAGTATATCAGCAGAATTAAGTGATAACAATGCGAGAGTTTGTAAATCTGAATATTTTAAGAAGCATTATGATAGACCTTGTTACGAATGGTTACTAAGATGCGTCTCAAGAGTCATAAAAGTTCTCCTTACTCTGCCATCATAGTAACAATAATTTTGCACATGCTTTATGAAATAGAAAACACAGTTAGTTGTTTTTTTTTTAAAAAAACTGCTATCCTCTCCCCCCAACCAAAACGAGACATTGTCCTCAATGTTCTAAGGTAGAAAGATAGAGTATAGAAGATATCACCTGAAATAACGAACACTGACAAACCTAAAACACACTGAAACAAATATAAGAAACAACAAAACATAATAATAAAACCAAAAGACACAAAGATTCACAAATGAAGGCTCAAATCTAATCTAAGCTTTTTACGGCTTTTCTTAGATGACCAATTTATGTGACTCATGGAGGGATCAATTACAGGAATGAAAGATTGTAGTTGGTCAATCAATTGTTCAGCAGTAACATTAGAGATTATGATTTGTCGTGCAGAAGATGTTAGAAATTCCTGTTGCACAACATGATCAAGAAAAAACAACAACTTATCATAATAACCATTAACATTTAACAAACCTATGAGTTTATGGTGAAAGTGCAGTTGGCCCCAAGAGGAAATATGGAAGATCTCTTCCAATGTGCCTAGACCACCTGGTAAAGCAATGAAGGCATCAACATGGTTAAACATTGCATTCATTCGAGCCGACATTGTGGAGACATGAAGTTCCTCTCCAATTATTTTTCCAATGATGTCCCCTTGTACTAAAGCTTCGGGGACGACCCCCAAAACTTGACTACTTCCTAAAAATGCAGCTATTGACACACCTCTCACTAACCCTAGACTGCCTCCCCAATACACTAAATGAATCTTTCTCTCAGCTAGCACCTGACCAAGATGATTTGCTGAATCTAAAAACTCATTTTCTTTCCTAAGACTAGATCCACCGAAAACACAAATACTTTTTATTTGATGACTTGAGGAGGCTAACTGGAGTCTCACACACTCTCTCTCTCTCTATTTATTTATTTGTTTATTTTTAAAAAAGCATGTGTATGTACAGGTACTTGTGATTCTGGCTCACATCTTCCCTTGGTTTTACATTCAAGAATGGCTTAAACGCCCTCTATGGATCGGGGATAGGGTTCCCATCCAGTTTTCTTAAAAACTAGCAAACAGGGTCTTTTTTAGTCAGATTCCCAAGACTAAGTCGAGCATGTTCTTTATGAAATAGTGGCTATAAATCATGAATTGCACGATGCACATCTCCACTAGGATGCGTCTCAAGAGTCAATAGAAGATTATCTAAAGACTCCTTACTCAGGCCATCCTTAATGAATTGTATTTTATCTTCACGGTTTATAGATACCATTCCTAAAGAACGATATTGTGCATTACAAGTCCATCTAGCACATCGATGACAGACTTTCAGTTGTTTTGCACGTCGTCACTTTGCAAAAGTGCTTTTACCTGTTCCAGGCATGTGTGAAATGAAGGAATTAGAGGACTCACCTGATAATCGGACCTTTGCTTTAATCAACCAGCTAATATCTTCAGGAATTCCATGATTCATTAACAATCTCAATCTTGCACATCTAGCACGGTAAATTTTTGTAATCGCATTCTGAGGCACAACGAGAAAATACTTTTTCAATTTTTCAAGATTAGTGTCCATTTTCAAATGAGAATTGGAAGAGAGATTCAAAGAATTGGACAAATATATACACAGATATTAGTTATTATGGGAAACTGAAAGAACTGACTTAAGTCATGGAGTACCGTTGTCCGCTATTTGACCGGGGTAAGAGAAACAAGAAAAAAATCACTAAAAAAGAAACACAAAAATAATATGAAAGAAAAAAAAATCAATCTTTATATACAGGATCACCCAATTCAATAGTAATTTTCAACTGAAAAATTATCAAAGTAAACTTTCAAACGATGTCCATTTACCTTGAAAACATTGTCATTCTTTGGATTCTCAATATCACAAGCCCTATATGGATACACATGTTTCATAATAAAAGGACCGCTCCATCTTAATCTTAGTTTCCAGGAAATAAATGTAGTTGAGAATTATAAAGCAAGACTTTTTGACCAACATTGAATGTTTTTCTCAAAGTATTCTTGTCATGAAATTCTTTGATTTTTGCTTTATGAATTCTTGAATTTTCATATGCATCATTTCTTATTTCCTTAAGCTCATTTATTTGTAATTTTTGCAGTTGACTAGCATCATCCATATTTGAATTGAAAGCTTTAATAGCCCAATAAGCTTTATGTTCAAGTTCCACAGGCAAGTGACAAGGTTTTCCATAGACTAGTTTATAAGGTGACATACCTAATGATGTTTTACAAGCAATTCGATAAGCCCAAAGTGCATCATTAAGTCTTAAAGATCAATCTTTCCTATTAGGGTTCACTATTTTCTCCAAAATATATTTGATCTTCCTATTAACAAGCTCTACTTGTTCACTTATTTGAGGGTGATAAGGGGTGGCAACTTTGTGTGTGATTCCATATTTCTTCATTAAAGACTCAAATGGCTTGTTGCAGAAATGTGTTCCACCATCACTTATTATGGCTCGAGGGATTCCAAATCGACTCAAAATATTTTCTTTCAAAGACTTTATCACTGTTTTGTGATCATTTTCTCGACTTAGAATTACCTCTATCCATTTTGAAACATAATCTACTGCGACTAATATGTACAAGAAACCAAATGATAGAGGAAATGGACCCATGAAATCTATAGCCCAATAGTCAAAGATCTCAATGACAAGAATAAGATTTAAAGGCATCATGTGACGTTTTGAAATAGATCCCAACTTTTGACAATTCTCACAAGTCGTGCAGAATGCATGTGAGTCCTTGAACATGGTGGGCCAATAAAATCCACTTTGTAAAATTTTTGCAGTTGTCTTTCTTGATGAGAAATGGCCCCCACATGCCTCAGAATGACAAAATTTAATGACATTACTTACCTCATTGTCAGGAATCCATCTTCAAAATATTTGATCAGGACACTATTTGAATAAATAAGGGTCATCCCAATAAAAGTTCTTCATTTCGTTCAAGAACTTTCTTTTATCTTGGGTACTCTAATGAGCTGGCAATTGTCCTGAAACAAGAAAATTGACAATATTAGCAAACCAAGGTATTGTAGAGACAGAAAATAAAGATTCATCGGGAAAATAGTCATCGATTAGTGTGATGTCAATTTTCGAATTTGTTGTCAATCTTGACAAGTGATCCGCAATAATATTTTCGCTACCTTTCTTATCTTTGATAGTGATATCAAATTCTTGAAGTAACAAAATCCAACGCACCAATCTAGCCTTAGAATCTTTCTTAGAAAGAAGATATTTCAATGCTGCATGATCACTAAAAACAACAACAGGTGAGCCAACAAGATAAGACCTGAATTTTTCACATGCAAATACTACTGCAAATAATTCTTTTTCAGTGGTGGTACAATTCATTTGAGCACTATTTAAAGTTTTACTTGCATAATAAATCACATAAAGTTTCTTATCTTTTCTTTATCCCAAAACAGCACCTATGGCATAATCACTAGCATCACACCTTATTTTAAAAAGAAATGACCAATCAAGAGGTTGAATGACAGGAGCACAAGTAAGCAAGTTTTTAAGTTTAATAAAGGCTTTTTCACAATGTTCAGTCCATTCAAAAATATTATCCTTTGTTAAAAGGTTACTAAAGGGCTTAGATATTATGCTAAAATCTTTGATGAACCTTCTATAAAAACCAGCAAGTCTTAGGAATGATCTAACATCTTTAATAGATTTTGGTGTTGGCAAGTTCGTAATTAACTCAATTTTAGATTTGTCAACCTCAATTCCTTTTGATGAAACAATATGACCAAGTACAATGCCGTTTGTTACCATAAAGTGACATTTTTTCCAATTCAGTACAAGATTCTTCTCTTCACACCCGCTCAAAACTTTTTCTAAGTTAGTCAAACAATCATCAAATGAATCACCAAAAACAGAAAAATCATCCATAAAAATCTCAAGAAAATGTTCAACCATTTCACTAAATATACTAAGCATGCATCTTTGAAACGTGGCTGGTGCATTACATAATCCAAAAGGCATCCTTCGATATGCAAAAGTACCAAATGGACATGTGAAAGTAGTCTTCTCTTGATCTTCCAATGCAATTTCAATTTGGTTGTAACCCGAATAACCATCTAGGAAATAATAAAATTCATGACCTGCAAGTCTTTCATGACTTACCCATTTACTGTCAGAAATAGGATAAATGATTTCATTATCTAAAGCTTAATGACTTCAGTTTTCACTACTTCTTTCATATTAGGATTTAGCCTTCGTTGCATTTCCCTAGAGGGTTTAACATTTTCTTCTAAATAAATTCTGTGTGTACAAATCAAAGGACTAATTCCTTTTATGTCAGCTATGGTCCATCCTAATGTATTTTTGTGCATTTTCAGAGTTTGTAATAACTTACCTTCTTGATGTGCATTAAATTTGGAAGAGATTATTACCGGAAAAGTTTCATTTTCTCCCAAAAATGAGTATTTGAGATTGAATGGCAACGACTTCAAATCAGGTTTGGGTGGTTGAATTCTTGAAGGTATGGACTTAATTGATCGTGGTGGCAATTCCTCAATTTGTGGCCTCCAATTACTTGTCTTTGATTCTTTGGTTTCTGATTAGTACTTAAAAGTGCATTTTTGTCATGGTTTTATATCATCATTTTGCACTTGAAGTATCAATAACTCCTTAACTAAAGCATGTTTTATAATAATATAAGATACCTTTAATTTATGGTAAATGTTCATTTTAAATGTAGGCCTATCACATAAATAAAAGGATTGATTGATGACTTTAAGAACTTAAATTGCAAGGGTAAAAAGATGACCAAAATTAGAAAAGAGATGTCGGTGCAATCCAAACCGAAACACTATTTGGTAATTGGGTCATATCTGGAGCTATAGATCTCAGATTTAGGTCTACTTTATATGGATGGAAAGGTAAGACATATGCCTACAACTTAAAATCATCCATGAAAATCTCAAGAAAATGTTCAACCATATCGCTAAATATACTAAGCATGCATCTTTGAAATGTGGCTGGTGCATTACATAATCCAAAAGGCATCCTTCGATATGCAAAAGTACCAAATGGACATGTGAAAGTAGTCTTTTCTTGATCTTCCAATGCAATTTCAATTTGGTTGTAACCCGAATAGCCATCTAGGAAACAATAAAATTCATGACCTGCAACTCTTTCTAGGATTTGATCCATGAAAGGTAAAGGAAAATGATCTTTTCTAGTCATTGAATTAAGTTTCCTATAGTCAATGCACATGCGCCAACCAGTAACAGTTCTAGTGGGAATTAACTCATTGTTCTCATTTGTTATCACAGTGACTCCAGACTTCTTAGGTACAACTTGGGTAGGACTTACCCATTTGCTGTCAGAAATAGGATAAATGATTTCATTATCTAGAAGCTTAATGACTTCATTTTTCACTACTTCTTTCATATTAGGATTTAGCCTTCGTTGCATTTCTCTAGAGGGTTTAGCATTTTCCTCTAAATAAATTCTGTGTGTACAAATCAAAGGACTAATTCCTTTTATATCAGCTATGGTCCATCCTAATGCTTTTTTGTGCATTTTCAGAGTTTGTAATAACTTACCTTCTTGATGTGCATTAAGTTTGGAAGAGATTATTACCGGAAAAGTTTCATTTTCTCCCAAAAATGAGTATTTGAGATTGGATGGCAACGGCTTCAAATCAGGTTTTGGTGGTTGAACACTTGAAGGTATGGACTTAATTGGTCGTGGTGGCAATTCCTCAATTTGTGGCCTCCAATTACTTGTCTTTGATTCTTCCTGAAAATAAATCATTTCCAAATCATCAGATTCATCAATCTCAATTTCATTGGAAGTGGTTGGAAATTGATCATGAATTAATTTTCCAGTAAAGTCCACTTCTTGTAAATAATTATCATCTCCAGGTTGCTTGCAAATGTTGAAAATATTCATCTCCAATGTCATGTTTCCAAATGATAGCTTCATCAGTCCATTCCTATAATTAATCAATGCATTAGAAGTTGCAAGAATCGGACGTCCTAAAATAACAGGAAATGAATTACATACTTCAACAGGTTGTGTGTCCAAGACAATAAAATCCACAGGATAAATGAATTTATCGAGTTGTACTAGCACATCTTCAATTATTCCTCTAAGCACTTTTACAGATCTATCGACAAGTAAAAGAGTCCTCTAGGCACTTTTACAGATCTATCGGCAAGTAAAAGAGATATAGAAGTTGGTTTTAACTCACCTAGATTGAGACTTTGAAAAACTGAATATGGAAGTAAATTCATACTAGCCCCAAGATCAAGTAAGGCTCTTTTAATTTTATGTTCTCCAATAAAGCAAGAAATTGTAGGACAACCAGGGTCTGTATATTTCAAAGCATTATTGTTCTTAAGAATGGCACTTACTTGTTCGGCTAAAAAGACTTTCTTTTTCACATTCAGTTTCCTCTTCACAGTGCATAGATCTTTCAAAAATTTAGCATAGAGAGGAACTTATTTAATAGCATCCAGCAAAGGTATATTGATTCTTACCTGTTTGAAAGTTTCAAAAATTTCAGAGTTGTGATTGACTTTCCTTTGTTTGGTCATGACTTGGGGAAATGGAAATACTAGCGAGGAATCAGTCGTTTCTTTACAATTTTCATATTCAACCCCTTCCTTACCTTTAGAGATTGACTCATCATCTTTCTCACAAGGTTCAAGAGTGGGTTTTTCAATAACCTTACCACTACGAATAGTAGTGACTGATTTGACTTGATCTATGTGTTAGCTTCCAGAACTACTTGCATTTGCATTGTATTGCCCCTTGGGATTTTATTGTGGTTGAGATGGAAACTTACCTTTCTCTTGAAAACTGAGAGTAGATGTCAATTTTGCAAGAGTATCTTTAAAATCTGTCATGTTTTGAGCAAATTGAGTATTGATTGTCTCTTGCTTTTCAATGAATGCATGCAATGTTTCCACAAGATTTCTTTTTGGAGGTGGAGCATAAGGAGGTGCATATCCATGAAAATTTTAGAAATTATGGTGTGCTTGAAACGGTGGTTGTGAAGTTTGTACATTATTATTATCACTTTTCTAACTGAAATTTAGGTGATTTCTCCAACCAGGGTTGTATGTTTGGGAGTATGGGTTGTGGTTGGCCCTTTAGAAACTGTTTAAAGCATGAGCTTGTTCATGGAGACATTCCTTAAAAGAAGGCAAGGTTGGACAATTACTGATTGAGTGTTCATTTGTTTTATATATTTGACATGCAATGTTTTCAACATATTTTAATTGACCACTCTTTTTCAATTCTAGTACCTTGAATTTTCTAGCTAAAGATGCAAACTTAGCTTGGAGGTGATCTTCCCTAAGGTTGTACATACCTCCACTAGATGTATGAGGTTGAGTTTTACTCGATGCCTCATAAGTACCGGCAGTGTCTTAATTTTGAGCATTTTCAGCTAACAAGTCTAAGTACTCCATTGCTTAATCAGGGTCTTTATCTTCAAAAGTTCAATTGCACATAAATTCAACCATTTACCTATCTCTAGGTGTTAACCCTTTATAAAAATGTGAAACCAATCTCCATGTTTCAAAACTATGATGAGGGCAAGTATTTAGCAAGTCTCGACACCTATCCCAACATTGGTAAAATGTTTCTCCTGGTTTTTGAGTGAAAGTGGTGATTTGTCTTTTGAAAGAGTTTGTTCTGTGAGATGGGAAAAACTTCTTTAAAAACTGTTGTTGCATTTCATCCCAAGCACGAATGGATCCTGGTCTTAAATTTTGTAGCCATATTTTAGCTTTATCTTTTAATGAAAAAGAAAAAAAAGCTTTAATCTGATGGTGCTCATGCTACAATTTGAATCATTATATGTGTTACAAATCTCCTCAAATTCTCTTAAATGCAAGTATGGATTTTCTAAATCTAAGCCATGAAAAGAGAGTAAAAGTTGAATAATACTTGGTTTAAAATTAAAATGAGATGCATCAGGAGGAAAAACTATGCATGATGGTGCACTTGTTCTTGTGGGATTCATGTGATCTCTAAGTGTTCTAACACGGTTATTCTCATTATGAAGTGATTGATTATCTTCTTCGGTCATATTTTCTTAAAATGATGAGGATACTCTAGAAAGTCTACCACTTGATGTACGTGACCACAGTTTCATGCACGTGTAGGAATGGAATAAAAGGAAGAAGAAAACAAAAGAAGAAGAAACAAGAGAAAAGAAACAAAGTTATATACAAGAAAAGTGAAAAGAGAATATAAAATAATTACTATAATTTGTACAAGGACTTACCTCCCAGGCAACGGCGCCAAAAACTTGACACGACTAAAAGATTGATGTCTTCTCCTAAGTGCAGGAGTGTCGAAGTAATAAATAACCCGGCAAGACCGGAGTCGAACCACAGGAAGGTTAATTGTACAAATTATAAATAAAAATAATACAACAACAATAATAATAATAATAACAACAACAATAATAATAGTAATAACAATAATAATAATAATAATAACAATAGTAGTAGTAGTAGTAGTAGTAGTAATACTAATAATAATAGTAATAATAATAAAAATAATAATAAAGAAAAAGAAGGAGAAGAGAAGAAGAAGAAGATGAGAACTTTGAGATGGAATATTAATGTAACGATTAAACAATGATAATAACAAATATCAAGGTTAGAGGATCCACTAATGAAAACAAATGTCAAGGTTAGAGGTTCCACTAATGGTATATCAAACAAGTATAGTATAAACTCTTATTATTCAATTGGAAACCACACACAAAGGAGGTTCCAATCAGATTATAGATTCTTAACATGATTACATTAGTCATCTTATTCGATTAATGCTAATACTTGTAAATCTCGTCAAGCATTCATGATTATAACTTATGTTAACAATAAATCAAGTTCCTTTTATAGCTCAGGTGTCGGTTTTACCATACAGTATGGGCTATAAAAGTGCCAAGCATTTGTTGTACCAAGTGTTATACAACATAAATCAAGATTAGTCATTTAACAAGCAAAGTATTAAAGAGTGAACTAGATAACAAATACAAAACATGTTAGTATCAAACATTAAAGTCCATATTAAGTTTACACTATACTTATTCTTATACCATTAGTGTAACCTTTTCACCTTGACATAATAAACTTAGCTAAACAAAATAAAAGAAAGAAAAATAAATAAACAAAATAAGAATATAAATAAGATAAGAGTTAACTAAGTAAAGGAAAGGAAATGAAAGACATAAACTTGATATTAATGAAAGCAAAGCACAAACATTACAAAAAATACAAAGAGAGAAAGCAAGAGCATGATCTTGATCTGGAAACCAAGATGCCTAAATGCATGGTAAATGCCTCTTTTTATAGGCCAAAATTGAGAACTATTGATTTGATGACTAATTGATGAGTAGATGGCCAACTCTTGACTTGATGACAATCCTTATCTTCTCTTGTCTGCCCAAAATATCATTGATAACATCAAAATTGAAGCCAATTGAACCATGAAAGTTGTAAAAAATTATCTCAGCTTTCTTGTGTAAAAATTTTAGCTCATTTGGACTTCTAGAACTCTAGATATGGGCCAAATATTGAACAGTGCTCGGGCTGGAAGACAGATTTGGGCTTCTTTGTTATTGCTACAATTTGGACTTGAAAATGGTTAGGCCTATGTCTTACCTTGCCATCCATATAAAGTGCAAAATGATGATATAAAACTTTTAGATCTTGGGCTCCATATGAAAGTTGTAGGCCTATGTCTTACCTTTCCATCCATATAAAGTAGACCTAAATCTGAGATCTATAGCTCCAAATATGACCTAATTATCGAACAGTGTTCCGGTTTGGATTGCACCGACATCTGTTTTCTAAGTTTGGCCATCTCTTTGTCCTTTTAATTTCAGTTCTTAAATTCATCAATCAGTCCTTTTATTTATGTGATAGGCCTGCATTTAAAATGAACATTTACCATAAATTAAAGGTATCTTATATTATTATAAAACATGCTTTAGTTAATGAGTTATTGATACTTCGAGTGCAAAATAATGATACAAAACCTTGATAAAAATATACTTTTAAGTACTAATTAGTTATTAATAAAACCAAAAGATATAAAGTATCAATTGAGGATTAAGGAACTACATGTGGCAAAAACCGTATTCAGAACTCAGTATAGACATCGGGTAGGTGTTCGACATCTTGAAGTAATTAATTAGTTTATATTTTTTTAGTATAGAAGAAATTTTTGTAGATTGTAATTTTAGTGTAAAGTTCAAATAAAAAAAAGAGATAAAATAATGCCATGATGAATAGGCAAGTCGCAAAAAATATTTCTTGGTTAATAGAAATAATGCTTGTTGAATGGGTAAGCCTTGAAAAACTATTTCCTTGTTATAGGAAATAATGCCCTGGTGAATGGGCAAGCCTTAAAAAAAAATTATTTCCTGATTACTAGAAATAATGCCCCATTGAATGGGCAAGCTTTGAAGATTATTTCCTAATTACTGGAATTAATGCCTGGTTGAATGATCATGTTAAGAAAATTGACTTATGAATTAATGGGATAATCACTTGATGTAAGATAGATTAATTGTAAAACTTTGTTTTGAAGTTAAATACACGGGTTTGTGGGAGATACTCTTAATATTTTCTTTAGTAAATTTGTCTCTATGTGTAGAAGAGAATATATGGAATTAGAAATTTTAAAAAGAAAATAAGACAATTTATTCAATGATATGAAAACCACTTTAATGTACATGAATAGTTAGTCCTTAATCAATTACTTATTCAAATATGCAATTTTAATCATGTTTTATGCGAGTATATTTTTATGTATATCGCACCCTTGATATAGAAAGTACATGTTTGGATAAATAATTTTGTGACGTGATTAATGTAATTGAAAAAACTAATATTTTGTTGTAATCTAATTTTATATATATAAATTATAATGTTTAACTTATTGTCTTGTGTATGATGTAATTTATAATGTTATTATTATTAAGTTGAATTATGGTTGGTTGTATATATATATTAAGCACAAAAATCTTAAAAAGAAAGAGAAAAAAAAAAAGGCAATGCATGTTATGAATTTATTAGCTTTCAACATAGTATTCTATATAAAATAAAAATGAAATATTGAAATATGCTTGAGTTTTGGAAGTCCAAATAAGAAGATGGATATTATGATTGATGTTATAAGTTGAGAAATGATTGAATCAATAACTTAATATATAAAGAATACAAAGGAAATTCTGTTGAAATTTCAATAATATATATATATATATATATATATATATATATAAATTGGTAATTATGAATATATATAATATAATTTGAGCTTACAAGTTTGAGATTGTTACAATTTTAATCAATTCAATATTTATTTTTGAACAAGATTCTTGTATTTGTTTTTTTGGTTAAAAGAGTTGCAATAATGGCTTATCTTGCAATAAAAAAATTTATTGTTAAATAATTAAATAAAACAATTTGTTAAGTTCTCTCGTGAGTTTTAAATTGCATTTTTGTGTCGTTGCTCAATCTTTGGTTAGTGTTATAAATTTTTTAGCATTTATTATTGCTAATAATTCTTAATTTATTTTATTAAATGAACACATTACCCTTTTAATTTACAATTAAAATTTTTTAAATAGTGTAAAACGAGTTGTCAATGCCTATATTGTTTGTGTTGATAAAAATGTTTTGAGCTTAACATGTGTTGTAAGTGATATAAATTACCACTACTCAACTAAAAGAATTGAAAAAGTTTATGGTGCTTCGTTATTTATATGAAGAGTGAATTCTATCTTCTAAGCTTTATTCTTCAATTTTAATCTTTTAATATTTTATTGATTTTAAATTAGTCATTATAATTTATTTTGGTTTATTTTTTATGAGATTATCGTGATTTTAAACAAACATCTCAATATTTTGTTGGTTTTTAATTTTTGTAAGCATATATTTTTGTTATCATAATATTAAATAAATAATATTTTTAAGAAATAAAGCTTTACCTTGTAAGGACCATGATCTGGGTCGCAAGTTTTGCGATTTAAGCCGTTAAATTCAAGCTAATTTATGATGTTATTGTCTTAATATATATAAAAAAGATGTCATGTTGATTTTTTTAAAGTCATACCATGCTTTTATCGGTCATTCGAGTTGCCTTAGAACTTGCCAAATCAACTAGATCACCAAGAGTCAACTCTCTTTTGGTTTAATTTTAAACTTGGGCTAGGCAAGTAGTCAAGTCAAAAGGTTTCAATGTTGACTCATTGTGTTGAATTTTTTATCTAACCCACAGAGGTAAGAAACTAGTTTACAAAATCTAAATCGCCTTGGAAAAACATTATTCATTGTAAATAAAGACATTATTTACTGAAACAATGTAATGATGATTTTGCCCTTCCCATAAAAAATTATTGAATTGACTATTTTAGTATATTTTTTTTACAAGGTTAATTAGTCATTCTCGGATTGATTAGAAACAACTTGGTTTTTTCACATTTATTAAACATAGTAAAATAACTAAATTACTCTTCAAATCAAAATTTATAAATCTAACATTCATGGGCTTTTTTGTATTTTTCTTTCTAGGTTTTTTTGTTATAATAAACTTGACTAAGGGTTAATTTGGTAATTTAATAGATATAAAATATATTTTAAAAAGTGATTGACATGTGTGTGAAAGTTGTTCGCACTATTTGGACGGTGAGTGCGACACCTCCAGAGACCAAAAATTCCCTTCAATCACGTCGTTGGAATCATCACGACATCTTTTTTGTTTTGAGGTAGTGTGTGGCGGCTTTGGTTTAGTAGTTTATTATGACCATGCTTTTTTTCCCATCTTTCTTTTAAAATTCATGCTGGCCATTAGAATTTTTAGAGTTGTCTTTTATTTTTGAATATGTTAATGCCAGTCCTTATTCTTTTAATTTTTAATTTTTGTTCTTGATCCTTTTGTAAAAATTTGATTTATTTTTAATTTAATCCTTCAATCCTAATTTGTGATATGTTGTTATTTCTAATTTGATCCTTATTCTTATGATTGTTTTTTTTCTTTTGTTAAATTGATTATTATATTCAATTTCACCTTTTAATTAAAAAAATTAGTTGTCCTCTAATTTTTTTTATTTTAATTTTGATACTCATTCTTTTAATTTTTATTTTTAATCCTTTTATATAATTGATTTTTTTCAATTTCACCATTCAATATTTAATTGGTTAAAAATTAGGCTTTATAATTTTTCTAGATATGATACTTGTAATCTAATGATTTAGGTTATGAGTTTGAAAAATTAACGTGAATGACATTGTTTTTTTTTTCTTCTTGTTTTGACTTATTTT
Organism: Populus euphratica; assembly: GCF_000495115.2. Classification (NCBI taxonomy): domain Eukaryota; kingdom Viridiplantae; phylum Streptophyta; class Magnoliopsida; order Malpighiales; family Salicaceae; genus Populus; species Populus euphratica. Next base: position 665,800 of record NW_011499930.1, on the reverse strand, counting down.
CCTTTTCTATTTCATCATATGATTTTTTTAAAACACGTTTTGTGATTTTCTTTGTTCTCTTTTTTATCAGGCTATCCAATTATGACATGGATCACGGATTTGACGAGTTAACTTAGGTTAACTCAACCCTTATCACCTGGGTTACAAGTTTGTTGTGCTAATCCGGGTTGACTTTGGTCGGGTTTTTGTTGTTTTTTTTACCCCATTTTGTCATTTCGTATTTAATTGGCCGAGTATTAAGTTACAATTTTGTTTTTCTAGGTTATCATGACCATTTTTTTTTATTTGGTGTATTTGTTGTTGTGGACCATTTTTTTTATTTGGTGTATTTGTTGTTGTTGCCTATTTTTATCATCTAATTGCAATAAAACCAACTTATTTGACCCACTTGAGTCTATGACCTGAGTCATATTTTTTTATTTTTTAAATCATGTTTATAGCACTTGAACATTGTTTTTATGCAAAAATAAATAAAAATCTTCTCTCATGGTGTAGCATAAGTCCACTTCTTGAAGAAAATAATCATTAATAGCTTACTTTACTTTAGTATTATGATGTTAGAGGTTAGGGGTGTTTGAAAGTTTGGTAGTGACTGTTTTTTAAAGTGTTTTTCGCTTGGTAATGTATCAAATAATTTTTTTATCGTTATTTTTTAAAAATTATTTTTGATACTAATATATCAAAACAATCTAAAAATATATAAAAAAAAAATTAATTTTAAGCAAAAAAAAATCAAAATTTGCCTAACCCTTGTTTGGAATGCAATACCAAACAGAGGCTAAGTGACACGACCAAAAGATTGATGTCTTCTCCCAAGTGCAGGAGTGTCGAAATAATAAATAATAATTATACAAGCTATGAACAACAACAATAGTAACAACAACAA
>NW_011499930.1:664214-664341 GCF_000495115.2 Populus euphratica | reverse complement strand
CGACTTCCCATCCAATTTTCTTAAAAACCGACAAATAAGGTTTTTTTAGTCAGATTCCCAAGACTATGTCAAGCATGTTATTTATGGAATAGTGGCCATAAATCATGAATTACACGATGCACACCCC
>NW_011499930.1:662499-663894 GCF_000495115.2 Populus euphratica | reverse complement strand
GAATTCCATGGTTCATTAACAACCTCAATCTCGCACACCTAGCTTGGTAAATTTTTGAAATCGCATTTTGAGGCAAAGTGGGAAAATACTTTTTCAATTTTTCAAGAGTGGTGTCCATTTTTTAAGATGCGAAGTGGAAAAGAGATGTAAAAAGAAAAGAAGGAGCAAGGAATTGAACAAATATATACACAAATATCAGTTATCATGGGAAACTGAAAGAATCGAGTTAAGAGTCACAGAGTATCGTTATTCGCCATTTAACCGTGGTGAGAGAAACTAGCAAACTAAGAGTCACAAAAAAAAACATAAAAATAATGCGAGAAAAATAAAATAATCAACCTTTATCTATAAGATCATTCAAACTAGTTGATTCATTTTTACTAAGAAAATTATCAAAATAAGCTTTCAAACGATGTCCATTTACCTTAAAAACATTGTCATTCTTTGGATTCTTAATATCAAAGGCCCCATAAAGATACACATGTTTCTCAATAAATGGACTACTATATCTTGATCTTAGCTCTTTAGGGTAAATAGTGTCGAGAATTATAAAACAAAACTTTTTTACCAGTATCATTTTTGACAACAATTTTCACAAGTTTTGCAGAATGCATACGTGTCCTTGAACATGGTAGGCCAATAAAACATATTTTGAAATATTTTTGCAAATGTTATTTTTTACAAGAAATAACTCCCACATGCTTTAGAATGACAAAGTTGAATAACACTACTTACCTCATTGTCAGGAATAAATTTTTGAAATATTTGATCAGGACAATATTTAAGTTAGGGTCATCCCAATAAAAGTTGTTCACTTTATTCAAAAAATTTTCTTTGTCTTGGGTACTCAAATCACCTAGCAAATCTTTTAAAACAAGAAAATTGATATTTTTATCATACTAAGGCATTGGACTAAGAGAAAGTAAGAATTCATAAAGAAAGTAATTATCGATTGGTGTGATGTCAGAAGTCAAATTTGTTATCACTCTTGATAAAAGATTCGTATCAATATTTTCGGTGCTTTTTTCATCTGTGATTTATTTGCACATCTTCAGATTCATCAAACTCTATTTTACTCATGGTAGATTCAAATTGATCATAAATTAATTCATCAATAAGTTCTACTTCCTGTGAATCATTATCATCTCCAGATTGTTTGCAAATATTAAAAATATTCATCTCTAATGTCATGTTTTTAATAGATAGCTTCATCTGTCCATTCCTATAATTAATCAATGCATTAGAAGTTGCAAGAAATAAACATCCTAAAATAATAGGAAATGAATTACATGTTTCAAGAAGTTGTGTGTCCAAGACAATAAAATCCACAGGATAAATGAATTTATTAACTTGTACTAACACATCTTCAACTATTCCTCTAGGCACTTTTACAAA
>NW_011499930.1:658931-659213 GCF_000495115.2 Populus euphratica | reverse complement strand
CTTGCCGGGTTATTTATTACTTCGACACTCCTGCACTTGGGAGAAGACAACAATCTTTTCGTCGTGTCATTATACCATACAGTATGGGTTATGAAAGTGTTAAACATTTGTTATACCAAGTGTTATACATCATAAATCTAGACTAGTCATTTAACAAGTCAAGTATTAAAGAGTGAACAAGATTACGAATGTAAAACATGTTAGTATCAAATATCAAATATTAGTGTAACCTCTTTACCTTGACATAATAAATTTAACTAAACATAATGAAAGAAAGAAAAA
>NW_011499930.1:621439-658668 GCF_000495115.2 Populus euphratica | reverse complement strand
GATTTACAACTCTAGATATGACCCAATTACCGAACAGTATTCCAGTTTGGATTACACTAGCATCTCTTTTCTAAGTTTGGTCATCTCTTTGTCCTTTCAATTTCAGTTCTTAAATTCATCAATCAATCCTTTCATTTATGTAATAATCCTGCATTTAAAATGAATATTTACTATAAATTAAAGGTATCTTATATTTTTAGATATGTTATTATAAAGTATGCTTTAGTTAAGGAGCTATTGATACTTCAAGTGCGAAATGATAATATAAAACCTTGATAAAAATACACTTTTAAATACTAATCACTAAGTATTATTGTTTTTGCTTTTTGTTCAACCACAAAAGAAAAAACAGAAGCAAAATAGCTTACATTTTGCATTTCATTCATGGAGACATGCTTTTTATTTATTTTGCATACAAAAATCCATCTTATAATAATTTTAAATAAACACATGTTTTTTAAAACCTATTTTTAAAAACTAAGACACATTAAAAGACTTTTTTATAAACCTATTTTTTAAAAATAAATAGAAATCATAAAAGTTACTATAATACCAAACACTAATATTAAACATAATAAACAAATGAACTACATAGCTAAAAACACAAGTAAAATGTGTATTTGGTATTGTAGTACAATATTTTTTTTATAAATATTTTTTATTTTGAAAATAAATAAAAAATAATTTGTTTTATCACTTTTTTTTTTCAATATGAACAAATCAATTAAGAAAAAAACTAATTTAATATTTTTTTAAACAAAATATGTTTTTTAAACAGATAAAAAAATAAACACGACCGCACATGGTTACGTCATCTTTGCTCTCGCAAGGTTGATGGGTGAACAACAGGAGAGGTTGGGAATTTTTCCTTTTTAACGGGCAAAAGAAAAGAACAGCTGGTTCTGTTATTTTTACTTCGGGATCTAACGGTAACGGTAACGGGAAGGAGGAGAAGAAACAGGGGGCGGACAAATGAGGTCCAGGCAGAAGTCCAATAATTGTGAGTCTGTGACTTTTGTCAACAAAACAAAATTGGAGTCCCATCATCGTAATTCTCTGAAAACCAGAGGTTAGTTAATAAGAACAGGCAAAAAAAAAGGTAAGGCGGGGTAGAGAACGGAAAGTAGATGGAGAGAGACCAAAACGAAAGAAAAAGGAGAGAGGAAAGAATTGACAAAAAGAGAGAGAGAGAGAGATAGAGGGAGGAAGAAGCTGGAATCACATGGGCTTGTTGTAGTTGTTGTCTCTCTCTCTCTCGCTCTCTCTCTTTCTAACTTGTCACTCTCTCTCTCGTTCTCTTTGGGTTGCTGAGTCTTTCTTTCCTTCCTTTTGCCTCATCTATTATCGCCCCAACATCAACATGATCCCTCAGCCTAATTTCTGAAACAAAAAACACACTTGATCACCTTCATCTTTCTTTCCTTCTCTCCATCCATGGCTGAAGATAAGGTATGTTCTATCTCTGTTTTTTTTGTACTTTTTTTTCTGGGAAATTATTACATTATCCCAGGGAAAAAATCAGACATTTGAGTGTTGGCTTTGTCTTATGTTTTTGTTTTTCAAATGTTGGGTTTTAGAAGGTTCGAGGTGGTTCTAAGAAGCTCCGATGCCTTCTTTTTTTTAATTCTCAGCATCCAAGCAGGTTTTCTCTTGCATTATTGTATGGATTTTTTAAGATCTGGGTTTTCTTTATTTTCCTACGTTTTCTCAGCTATCATCCTTTTTTTTTGTTTTTTAACAAAAAAATATCTTTTAGCTTCTTTGATGAGTGAAAATAGTTCTGTTAGAGTAGATCTAGATGGTGAGCTCAGACCATCTAATTTGTATTTTTCTTATCATTTCTCCTTCGTCATGCTCCAGGGTCACTGTTTCCTCTAGCTATGCAATTGCTTTTTTTTCCTTTTATAAAGCTTAACTATAGTTTTCATATAGATCCAAGATCTCTGATGTCCATATTTTTTTTTGCAGGAAATGAATGCCCGTGTTGCTGATGGGAACGATCCAGTCACCGGTCATATAATTTCCACCACAATTGGCGGTAAAAACGGAGAGCCAAAGCAGGTAATCATTCTTGGTGATAGCTTTTTATTTACGTTTCTGTTTTTTATGGTTGTTCTCTCATATACCGTGTTCATGATATGGTTCTCTCAGCATATGATGAATGTTTTTGTTTGTGCAGACCATCAGTTACATGGCGGAGCGGGTTGTGGGAACAGGGTCGTTTGGTATAGTCTTCCAGGTATCCAGATGTGTTTATCTGTTGGAGTTATTGGCGATTATGTACGCTTCCACAAATTGATCTATCTCTTGCTGTAGGCAAAATGTTTGGAAACTGGGGAGACGGTGGCGATAAAGAAGGTTTTGCAAGACAGAAGATATAAGAACCGAGAATTGCAGTTAATGCGAGTGATGGATCATCCTAATGTTATTTCGTTGAAGCATTGTTTCTTTTCTACAACAGATAACAATGAACTTTTTCTTAACTTGGTTATGGAGTATGTTCCCGAGAGCATGTATAGGGTTTTGAAGCATTACAGCAATGCAAAACAAGCAATGCCACTTATCTATGTGAAACTTTACATGTACCAGGTATTGCATCAGAAGTTGATTTGTTGCCTGTAATCCTTATGATGTTAATGGACCTTTTTTCCAGATTTTTAGGGGACTGGCTTATATCCACACTGTTCCTAGAGTTTGCCATCGGGATTTAAAGCCCCAAAATCTCTTGGTATGCTTCTATACTGTTAAATGAATGTTAAAAGATGTTAGCTGTTATGTTAAGTCATTCTTGGCTGTCTACAGGTTGATCCTCTTACTCACCAGGTTAAGCTTTGTGATTTTGGAAGTGCAAAAGTGCTGGTATGCTGACTTTCTTCTAGTTTGCATTTCTTCATCTTTGCATTGTGTGTCTGCAACTCTTAATCTCAAGGCAGTCTGCAGTGTTTTTGTTTTTTTGGGGTATCAGCCTGGTTCTTAACCAAAAGAGACATAAGCAGTCGCTGCTAATTCATGTTTCTTCTGTCTCCATGAAATTATAAAAATCTGAAAATGAAATTTGCGGGCAACATTGATGGAATGCTTGATGCATCCTTGTTTAATTAGTTTGTTGGTAATCACAGTGCATAACATAATTTGGTTTGATATCTGCATTTCTTTAATGGCCGTGATGAGGAACTTAGATTTTTTGGTGGACTAAATACCATTTTATCTGCCCATCTAGTTCTGCAAGTACATGGTTGCAGCTGCTTATAATAATTGAGTGACTGCTAAAGTTGAAGCTCTGTTTTTACTAGAAAGCTTTTGTGCTATTGTGATAAGATCTTATTATTTTGCTGCTTATTCTTTTTCAATACATTGACAATCAAGGTTCCTGTGAATAGGTCAAAGGTGAAGCTAATATATCATACATATGTTCCCGATTTTATCGGGCTCCAGAACTTATATTTGGTGCCACGGAGTACACGACATCAATTGATATATGGTCTGCTGGTTGTGTCCTTGCTGAGCTTCTTCTTGGCCAAGTAAGCAGTTTTTTTTCCTTGCATTTTAAAATTGCTCCTTTTGACAATATTCCAAATGTTAATTTTTACTTGACTGCTGGCCATTTGAATGCTTTTGCAGCCACTGTTTTCAGGAGAAAATGCTGTAGACCAACTTGTAGAAATTATCAAGGTATGTTTTGCTTATGGGTGCTTTAACTAATGCAATTCATATGATCATGAGCCAACTTCTTACATGATGTTTTACAGGTTCTTGGCACTCCAACAAGAGAAGAAATTCGCTGTATGAACCCGAATTATACTGATTTTCGGTTTCCACAGATAAAGGCACACCCATGGCACAAGGTATGCTCTCAATTACTTTTTGTGAACAACTTTGAGGTGGTTGTTTTTTAATTTCCTTTTCTCATGCAGTTAAAATATTAGGTATTCTCTTGCAACAAAAAAGTTGGTGATCATTTAAGCACCATAAGTTTCCTTGTATAATTTGATTTATAGCAGATTTTCATTCAGTTTTTCGTTGTTTTAGGTTTTCCACAAGAGGATGCCTCCAGAAGCAATTGATCTTGCATCACGGCTGCTGCAATACTCACCAAGTCTCCGTTGTACAGCAGTGAGTTCAATTTCTTGCCCTTTCCTTGTATTTTTTTGCTCTTGACCTTTCTTCTTCCCTTGCATAGATGTGTAAGATTCATATTGAATATGGCAATTCCATGAGAAATTTATCTTGTTAATAGTTGACTGCAGTAAATTTTTAGCCATTAGTTTTTCTTTTAAAGAATCACAAATTTTGATGGCACTTTCTTTGTTCTGCTTGAGATATGTAAGTTTGTCCACTGATATTTGACAATTTACTTTTGGATCACAGTTGGAAGCATGTGCACATCCCTTCTTTGATGAACTCCGAGAACCCAATGCTCGCCTACCAAATGGCCGCCCTTTACCAGCTCTCTTCAACTTTAAACAGGAGGTATGACTATGTTTGGATATATTTTTTTTAATCTTGTCTTTGCCTAGTTAGAAAAATAATATGCGAGGATTTCATATGTGAGATGGAGTTTGCTGGTAGTTGTGTGATTGGTTGTTTCTCTTTTTATTTGCAATTATTGTATTTTGTTATCTTATTCTTGTGTATGCAACTAGCTGTGGTAATTCTAATTGTTCACTCAATTTTATTGTTTCTGTTACAGTTAAATGGGGCTTCTCCTGAGCTTGTTAACAAGTTGATACCGGATCATGTGAAACGACAAATGGGTTTAAACTTAATGCACCTGCCTGGGACATGAGCAGTGAAGTGGTATGGGATTTGATATCTGGCGGTTATTTCTGTGATACAAAAGGGGGGAGTGCTATTTGTGTTTTGATCATCATGAGGTCTGACCAGCAACAATTCTCTCTACCAGGATACATAAAGGATCAGGCGGCTGGATAGCTGTAGTTTCTTCATGTTTTCTTCTCCCACATTGTTTCTCCCATATCCCATCTCCTTTTGTCAAATTCCCTTTTTGTTAATGTACATGTTTGATAGTAAAGATAGCCTGAGATGCACTTATCAGATAGCTACTAGCAAGAGGTAAAAGGTGAAGTGTTCATCCATACAGCTAGGAAGAATGCCCCAAATAGGAAAGAAGGCAGAAAAGGGGTGGGTGTTGGACGTGGGGGATTGTTTTTTACTTGCCTGTGTTGTTTCCAATTAGCTTTTTGTGATTTGCGGTGGCTGACATAAATTAATCTCAGACAATTGTCATCTCCCTGTTTGTGCAGAAGTAATGCTATTGCGTTCTCTTGTAGCAGCTGTACTTGTTCCAAACATGTACTTCGACTTCAGTTTTAATATTGGCATGTTTGTGTACATCACATGTTTCTGTTTGCTCGAACCGAAGTTAAGTTAATTATTTTTGCAAATCTGAACCTCAACATGTTTTAATCGCAGACAACTGTCATCACATGTTCTAGCTTTATGATGATCCAGCTGCAAGAATATATCTGAGTCGAAGCAGTAAATCATCTGGGTTTGATGATTTGTGAAGAAGATTGCTTCAGGAAGGTGTAAGTTGATTGCTGGTGATGTTTGGAGAGGTGGGTTACTGATTATCAACAAACAAATCATTTCTGTAGCCTATAATTTTTACGAAAGCATTACTCAAGCCTGGGTGCTATGCTCGAATGCTAACCATCCTTTCTGTCGGCTCGGAACATTTTAGAAGCAGAAATGTTGTTTGTCATAAAAATATCCGCACAAAGCGACAAGGCGTGGGAGAGCGGAACTTTGGATTCTTTCACCAACGAAGGAGATGTGTGTGTGTGTGTGTTAATAAATAAAAGTTCATGGAGTCATGAAATAAATAAAAAACTATATGTTAATAAATAAAAATATATTAATGATAACCAAAAATAAAATTAGAAAAATTAAAAGATAGATATATACTTAATTGTGTTTACTAAATTTATTTATTAATTTTTTTCTTATTCAATCAAATGGTATTAAAAATAAAAATATATTAAATTGATTAAATAAAATAAGTAAAAGTATTATGATAGATTGCATTTATTAACAAATTATCTAAAAAATTTTATTGTAAAAACTAAAGTTAATCTTTTAAAAATTTGAATATACAACACACCTTAGAAAACAATCTCAATCTAAAAAAAAGTAAAATAAACTAAAACAATATGCAATCTCAATTTTAAAAAAGTTAAATAAGTTAAAAAATCATAGATAAATAATATTAATTAAAACAGAAATTTAAAATTTATTTAAAAAAAGATATATCAACAAAGATATTAGTAGAAAAAGCAATATCAAAAAAAAAAAAAAATAGCTCGGTTGTTGCGATTTAACATGTTAATCTATACTCATGAACTCAACTAGATTCAATAATTTTATTTCCTTCAATTTATTTTCAACATAAAAAAAGGTCAGAAAAAATATAGATTGGCAGGTCTATGGGCCAGCACATCTGGGATACTGCAATGAAAAGTCTAAAATAATTGCGTGCACACATGCTTTAAAAAGAAAAAAGTTAAAAAGAGCACAGATTGACGAATCTATGGCCCAACATGTCTGAGACACTGCAATTAAGAGCCTAGGATCACTGCACACACATGCTTTAAAAGAAAAGGAGTTAAAAAGAACACAAATTGACAAGTTTATGGCCTAGCATGCCTGAGACACTAGAATGAAGAGCCTATGATCACTGGCAGGCCTTCAAGCCCAGATACCAAGCCTAGACGCATTGGCGGGCCTAGGCTTATTTTTATTATTTTAAAAATTTCTTAAAGGGATGGACAATAGGTCTTTTGAAAAAACTAAGATGGTGACATATCACCTATCTAGGCAGATGGCATTTTGTTTATAAGCTCAGATTCTAGCTATCACTATGGTGGATGAAAAATCAAAGCAACTAGTTTTTTGGTCACAAAACTTAATTTTCAAGCTATTGCAATCCAAAAACGCCTTACAAACATTCTTATAACAACCACAAACCATTTCATCAACTCCAAATACTTAAAAAATGGTTCAAAAACCTAAAATCAAATCGATTTAGTTTTGACTTTCTCGACTCAGATCTAGTTTTTAATGTAATATCAAGGCTCTATACAACCATCTTGAAGCCTCTCTCATCTCATAGAAATCATGGACACTAAGAAAACCTGTTTTGGTGTCTGGAAATGGAGTGAATGACGACTTTCTTTCTCATCGTTGGAACATGGCAACTCTTCTCTCTCTCATCTCTCTAACTAGGGACTTAAATATATTAAAAATAAACTTGTGTACCAAAATTGATTTTTTAAAATTTAAAGGGATCTAAATTGTATAAATTGCATTATTTTTAAAGATTGGGAACCTAAATGTATTTTTCATTTAATCTTTGGCACGTCACCCATGTTTGAAATTTTTTTTATTTTGGTCCCTCTTATTTCAATTTCACTATTGACTAAGAATTCAGAAGCAATTGACATTTAATTAAGATTAAATTGTATAAAATAAAACTTTAAGAACCAAAATGAATTATTAAAAAATAAATAGTAAGTCCACAATGTTATGTATGTTGTTATGTATATGTCAACAATGATTATTTATAGGAAAAACTCTATGCCTTTTAGTTTATAGTTAATGTTAAGGCTTCACTTAAAAAGTTAATAAAGAAAACCGAAGAAAAAAGAAGTATTAGAAAAATAAGAGAAAATAAACTGGAAATGAGTTTTTATGTTATTACTTAAAAATCATGAGATTAAAAATGGTATATATACACCATTATTGATTAGCTAACTAACATTCTTGCCATTTATTCATTGTAACTAACTCCTCACTATTTCTAATTAACTACTAACATATTATTCCCGTGGTAATTAGAATTCTAGTTATGTTTATTTCACTTTCTGGAATGATAACCTATTGTCTTTTTTATTCAACATGTTTTCTTTATGCTTCATGTTAAAATTGTAACAATATTATCCATGTGAATTGATTCTTGTCCTCGAGAATTTATATTGAACTCAGGGATTTGGACATTAATTTCTTTCAAATGTTTTTACATTACATCTTTTAGAAATAAGTTTGACCATTAAATCATATCAACTATTATTGCTTTGTTTTCTTATTTCATTATCTTTCTATCCAATACTACAAAAGAAAAACCTTCCACCTTCATCAATTACTAGTAATCTGATAAACACTACCTTTCTCTCTCATTTTTTTTATTAAGTAGAGAGACATAAAATATTTGATGTATTAAGCTTCCCTAAAGCAATTTTAGTTTGTAGGCTATTATTCTTATTTTTTTAATGATTTGATAAGGCTTGTAGTACTGGAATGAGTTTGAAGTTGTTCCTTAAAGTGACATTACCTTACTTGTGTGGTTATAACTTTAAAAACACCTAATTACCTTACATGAACTCTCTTTCAATCCTACCTTTATCAATCTTCTATTTTATCATGTGCTTTGTTATTCCCAACTGCACTTTTAACATTTTAGCCATGTTAACTTGTCATTTTATTAACTATTCCACAATAGCAACTGAGGTAGATTCCTAATTGACCATTTCTCTATTTAGAATAGAGTAACCATATAAAGTTTGGAAAGGACTCATTTCTATAGTTGAATGACAACTACTATTATACCATTAATGCCTAAAAATGCCATCTCTTAAGATTATGCAAAGTCATACACCTAAGATAGGTTTCTAAGAATTGATACACCTTCTTATATTACTCATATGTTTAAGGGTGATACGATGTGCTTATTAATAATTGAAATCCTAGCTTTTTAAATAGTTTTTTCTAGAATATATTAGTGAGAAATTTGTCTCTATCAGTAACAATTATTGCAAACAATCTATGAAACTTATATAAATAGTCTAGGAATAATTGAGTCATATCCTATGATGTGACTAGTGAGAAATTTGTCTCGGAATAATTGAGTCATATCCTATGATGTGGATGGATAAGTTAAAGCTATAAAATGCCCATACTTAGTAAACTTTTAACTTTTACCATAATAGTATTTTTTCCTTCAAACTTGGACAATCCTTTTACAAAGTCCATGTTTATAGTTTTCCATGTACCATTAGGAATTAACTATGGTTGAAATCACTTCGAATAAACTACCTTTTTAATCTTGGCTTGTTTCCACACATTATATTCCTCTATAAATTATTTCACCATCTTTTTCATAGTAAGCTAGTAAAAATTAGCCTCTAGTCTTTTATATGAATTATGAATTCTAGCATGTCCACTCATATAGGAATCATATATGGCTTTAACTAGTTTTTCTTTTAATTCTCCCTTTTGTTCTATAACTATTATTCTTTTATACCTTAAAACTCCATCTTTATAAATATACTTACACCATTTATTAGCATTAGTTATTTTACTAACCATGATCTTATACAACAATGGAACACCTTCATATACCTTATAGATCTCCTCGTATCAAACTAGCAAACCGTCGATTATTGCTCCAAAATTACTAACTTTTTTTAATATGAACTTCATTATAGCTTCTTCTAGAAAAAGCATCCGTAAAAATATTTTCCTTGCACTTCATGTATAAAATCTAATATCTTAATTTAACAACCTATACCTTTTTTTAATTATGAAATATGAATTTTTTAATCCACAAGATACTTCAGGTTTTGATGAATTTCTCTTGTTCTAGATAATTTCTTCATTTCTCCATTACCATTAATATTTTAAAGTATTTTTTTTCATAGAAGAATATATCTATATGCTTAGGATTCAATGCCTTATTAAAGAAAGTTAAAAGGCATACTCTTCTGGCTGAGCACTACTCCTAGTCTAAAATCACAGGCATTAATGTTTAAGATACAAATCTTATTGAAGTAAGTTAAAACATTAGAGCTTCATAGAGTGCTTTTTTAAGTTACTTAAAAGCTTCTTGAGCCTTTTCACTCAATCCAAAATAATTTTTCGTTAGCAGATTTGTTAATGGCCTTTTAATAATTTCAAATTGTTAGATAAACTTCTTATAGTAGCTAACAAGACCTAGGAATCCTCTATGCTCTTTTAAGGAATGTGGTATAATCAAATCCTTCACTAATTTTATCTTTTTACTATAAGTTGCAACAACTCTTTCTACTAAAAATCATATGCCTCAAATATTCCATCTAATTTTCACTTGCATATTTGGACTTCTTTTCATATAATTTGTTAGCACTTAAAATTTCTAATACATGTCTTAAATGATTAACATGTAATTCATAAGTATCTATAAATCAATATGTCATTGAAAAATACCAAGATAAACTTTCTAAAAAATGGTTTTAATATGTTATTCATCAGTGCTTGAAAAGTAGTAAAAGCATTTATCATCCCAAATGGCATTACTCTGAACTTGTAATGCCGTTGAAGAGTTCTAAATGTAGTCTTCTCAATATCTTCTTTATTCATTCTTACTTGATGATATCTATATCTTAAATGTAGTTTGAAGAAGAACCTGAAACTATGCAATTCATCCAAAAGATCATTAATGTGAGAGATTAAAACCTTGTTCTTGATAGTTAAGTCATTGAGTTACCTATAGTCTATATAAGATTTCTATGTATTGTCTTTCTTCTTCACAAACAACACTAGTAAAGCCAATATATTGATATTGTGTTGAATTATTTTATTTATGAGCATCGCTTGCACTAATTTCTCTCTTTTTTTGTCTATAAAGAAAATTTTGTAAGGTTTGATGTTCATAGGTTGTGATCTTAGCTTTTAAAAGAATCTTATAATCAAACTTCATAAGAAAGGACAAAGTTTTTTGATCGTTAAATACTACTTTAAATTCCTCTTACAATGTCTTAATTTCTATAGTTTCTATTGATTTCCTTGATTATCCAGTTACTTCTAAGAAAAAAGATTGTCTAACAAATCTAAACAAGTTATCCTTGATGTTTTTATACTTTTCCTATTGTTTTTCATTTGTAATCCTCTTTTTTTAGTAATGCTCTTCAATTTTATTATTTTGTCTTTCTTTCTGAAAAACAACTTTATCTTAATAAAATAAAATAAAATATACTTTTTATCACTGTTTTCTCACTACTACATCATGTTTGCCTAGTTTGAGTATCCTTAAATATACATTGAATTCATAACTATGCATGAACCAAGTGAATCAATGATTTTATGCATCACATAACATGACATTTTCATTTGCCAAATGATCTTTCTAATAACTTCCTATCATTTAATTAGATATTCACTGATGAAATTATAAGTATTTCTATCATTAATTAATCTTTTTCTCTACAACTACCTCCAATACTAATTGTATAATAAGCATAACTCTCAAATTAGGCATTTAATGATAACCCAAACTTATTAAATTAATGAATATAAATATTTTATATAATTAATACTACTTATTTTAAAAAATTAATTGATTGATATAGCTTGATTTTCTATTATGATAAATTAATAAAATTATAGCTGACTCAATAGCTGCTTCGGTAGCTGCAATAGATATAACAAAAATTGATAAAATATTTCATATCCTTTAATTCAATATTGTTGTTTTCCTTGTCATGATTCCCCATTTCTTCTTTTAACTTCCTTAGACTCCTCTTTTCCATTCTTTTATTACTATATTGATGTCCTGACACATACATATCTCCACTTTAAAATGTTGCCTAAAATCTTTTTCTTTGCTCATACAAGTTATTATAAGGATGTTTTTAAGATTCATTTATATATATATATATATATATATATAAAATTAGACAAGTGTTTTATTTTTTTGAATTGAATATTTTGATTTACATTTATTTTTTATTTTTTTAATTCTTGTATAGATTTTTGAATTTATATTTTAATTTTTTATATAAAAAATATATTAAAACAACCTGTATACATATTGTTTTTTAAAAAAACTTACAACATGCGACAGAACGTGAGTTAGATAGCTAGCATATATCCTTTGTTACGAAACGATGGCGTTTCAAATTTGCCCCCGACATAATCCCAAGTACATGTATTTTCGCGCCAGAGCGAGGGCTCCTAGGTCACAAACTCAAAAACAAATAATATATATATATATATATAAAGGACAGTTGGTGTAGATTAACCTAAGTCGTAGAAACAATTTAATGGGTGAAGTAAAGGTCTCAACGGCCATGAGTTATTATATATTTATTCTTATTAACAAATAAAAATATCGAAGGACAGTTCATGTAGATTAATCAATTTAATGATTAGCTCTTGTATAAGAGGGAAAGGAGGGAGACAAGGGTAGCGCCCCTGTTTTGTCCGAATCTCGAGGTTGTCCAAACCATATCGGAGCCATTCCTCTCGTCTTTCACGATCTTCCATCACGCCGATAAAAGAAATCACGTTTCTTTTTTGATTGTATTATATATTTAACATTTCCCTTCTTACGTGTAGAAATTAGAAAGATTAAATAAAATATAGAGGGGTAGTAAGCAGCGAGCAGGTAGGCGTTTGACTCCAGGACATGAAGACAACACCCGAATCCAATTAGCCCTTTTATCGGCCCCTTTCCTTTACTCCTGTCAGAAAAAGTAGGGCGAGTGTTGGTTTGGCTTCCTCATCGGGACAGAAAGTAACATGGCGGCCATTTTGTTCCGTGCCGTTTTAGTAATATTTTGGGTGCGTTTAACTCAAGCAACCGATGCTCTTCTTTCTCCAAAAGGTGTTAACTATGAAGGTATGACCTTCGAACTCCATTTTCAATTCAAAATGATCCAGCATTGCACTTCCATGTAAGTTTGTTACTATTAGTTTGTGTTTCATTTCTATCTTTCTTTTTTTTTTACTTTTTGGGTTTCTGAATTCAGTGGCAGCATTGATGGCTGTGAAGAGAGAAATGAGAGATGAGACAGGTGCAATGAATGGTTGGGATTTGAACTCTGTTGATCCTTGCACTTGGAATATGATTAGTTGCTCTATTGAAGGCTTCGTCATCTCCCTGTAAGTGTGGAACCTCTTTTTTTTTTTTTGGTTTAGTAATAAAATTTTCATATTTTTAATATTTTTATTCTGGATATTGTTGTTGCTAGTGAAATGGCTAGTGTGGGATTATCAGGAACTCTTTCTCCCGGCATTGGGAATTTGATTCACCTAAGGACAATGTGAGCTGCTACATCTTTCTTTCTCAGAGTTCTTCACTCGATTGGTACATGGATGTTTCTGCTATTAATTGTTTGTTTCTGGGTATAAGCTAATAATTGGATAGTCTTATGGCTATTAAAAAATTGCTGTTATGACGATTATTATTAACTGGTCTGACTCAATATGTCAGGTAGGAAATCCAAATAGGAAATTTGAAAATCTTTTCTGTTTGTAATAATTTATGAGCCTTGGTATTGTAAAACGATGCTATTGGTTTGAGTTCGTTGATAGTTTATCCAGAATGTTCTTTTTTGTTCCGGTTACTTGACATAAATGCAACCGATTGGAGTCTTGATATTGTATTTTGCATTAGCTTTCTAATGTTCATGATCTGTACTTGCAGGCTATTGCAGAACAATCATTTATCTGGTCCCATTCCAGAAGAGATAGGAAAGCTTTCAGAGCTTCAAACGCTTGACCTCTCAGGTAACCAGTTCGGTGGTGGTATTCCGAGCTCTTTGGGCTTTCTGACCCATCTAAGTTACTTGTGAGTTTTATTTGACCTCAACACATGCAATTTATATTCCTGTTGGTTTCCTGTCATGTTTCTTCTGGTAGTTCTTGTGTGTTATGCAAAAGTTTAACATGCAAACTTTTCCAGGCGACTCAGCAAAAATAATTTATCTGGACAGATTCCAAAGCTGGTGGCCAATCTTACTGGACTTTCATTCTTGTATGTGGTCCGCACTTGTCAGCTATATTTCCTTATATAGTTTATGTAAATCTAACTTTTCTTCCAAATTCTTGGCAGGGATTTATCATTTAATAATCTTAGTGGCCCAACTCCAAAAATATTAGCTAAAGGTTACAGGTGAGATCTTGCTTAGAACTGTATTTATGGAAAAATGTTATTTTGTTGATTCTTAAATGCCTCATTTTTTGCCTGTGAGTTTTTTTAGAAGTTTTGACTGAAAATTGTGCATTTATTGCTCATTTAGAAACCTTAGGTGGTTTTGGGCTAGCATTGATCCAGTATAATGGATCTTTGCAGAGACTAAGATTTATTATCTGATATAGTTGAGCTTGCTAAATGCTTGCAATTGGCAAGTAAATTGTTTGAAATGCTGGTTTCATTTTCTACTGCTGTTTCCTTTTCATCACAGTGTTAGAAACTTCTTGTGGAAGGAAAAACAATTCAATATCTGCTTGCAGTGGTTGGATGGGAGTTGATAACTTTGAGTCTCGATAATTTTTACCTTCTGTTTACAGCCATTTGATATTGTGCATGTTTATTGCAGTATTACAGGGAATAGCTATCTTTGCACTTCCTCACATGCACAAAATTGCATGGGTGTCTTGAAGCCAGTTAACAGTAATGCACTCTAACCAGTTAAATTGTTCTGTTAAAGAGATGGACTATAAAAATGTGACTACAAATTCTTGATGTCCTGCTTGCAGAGACAGTTTCATCTGAGCAAGCCAGCAGTCATCATTGGTGGGTGCTCTCCGTTGCCATAGGTATCAGCTCCACCTTTGTGATTTCTGTAATGCTGCTTGTCTGTTGGGTGCATTGTTATAGATCTCGTCTACTCTTCACATCATACGGTACTTCCAAACTGAGATGCTTTGGTAAATTTCCTAAATGAAAATATATCATGAAAAGCAATGTGATTAATTATGATCATTGCATTTTGCAGTGCAGCAAGATTATGAATTTGATATTGGTCATTTGAAGAGGTTTTCGTTCCGTGAACTACAAATTGCTACAAGCAACTTTAGTCCAAAAAATATCTTAGGGCAAGGTGGATATGGTGTGGTTTACAAAGGATGTCTCCCAAATAAAACCTTCATTGCAGTTAAAAGGCTGAAGGATCCAAATTTTACTGGAGAAGTGCAGTTTCAAACTGAAGTGGAAATGATTGGCTTGGCTCTACATCGAAACCTCTTAAATCTATATGGATTCTGTATGACACCTGATGAGAGGTTGCTTGTTTATCCTTATATGCCAAATGGCAGTGTTGCTGACCGCCTGAGAGGTTCGTCTCATTTTACTTGTTCATCTACTATTAATTCATTTGGGCAAGTAAGATTTATATTATCCTCTGGTTCTAATGGAAATGAAGGTAGTTTCTCATTAAAATTTACAGCTATAAACAGTTGGAGAAAATTTAGCATTTAAGTCCATGCTTCACAAAAGTTCTTTGAAGAAACTGTTTTCTTTCTTTTTTGCAGCTCAAAATGATCTTCTTAACCCTCATCCAATGTATCTCAGATTGTGATCATGACCTCAAATGCTCATGTTTTGGTTCTTCAACTAGAAAATCATGCCAAGTCTTTCTCTAGTTATATTCTTGTTAGATAATAACATAAATCATATCTTGGGACCTCACTTAATAGCTTAAGTTTTTAGGTTGAGATGGTTTTTTGACATGATATCAAAGCCTTGATAACGAAGAGGTCATGAGTTCGAATTTCATCATCCCTATTTATTTAATAAAAAATAAGTATATGGTAATGTGAGCCTAAACAAGTTTCAAGTTTAAAGAACTTTCACTTAAGGGAGTGTGTTAGAAAATATTATAAATTATATCTTGGCCCTTGCTTAATAGCTAAAGCTATTGGGTTGAGATAGTTATTTGACAATTCTAAGCTTTTTTTAATACCATTTCTACAAGATTTTAGTAAATTTTGTGGCTGCATCTTTATATTGAATGTTGAATAGTGTTGGTGATTGGTCAATAAACAAGCTCTCATCCACTGTTGTTGTTCAACCTGTTTTTATATTTCTCTTTGTTACTTCAACCAAAATGAAACCAATAAGAGGTGGAGAATTTGATTCTGTTACTTTTCCTTTGCAGAGACTTGTCGAGAAAAACCATCTTTGGATTGGAACAGACGGATACACATTGCCCTTGGGGCTGCTCGCGGACTTCTATACTTGCATGAACAATGCAATCCAAAGATAATTCACAGGGATGTTAAAGCTGCAAACATTTTGCTTGATGAAGGTTTTGAAGCTGTAGTTGGGGATTTCGGTCTTGCTAAGTTGTTGGATCTTAGAGATTCACATGTCACTACTGCAGTGCGGGGGACTGTAGGACACATTGCACCTGAGTATCTTTCAACCGGGCAATCATCTGAGAAAACTGATGTTTTTGGATTTGGCATACTACTTCTGGAACTCATAACAGGGCAAAAGGCATTAGATGCTGGAAATGGTCAAGTTCAGAAGAGAATGATTCTTGACTGGGTAAGTTATTTCTCTGCATTGTACTCTATCACTGAATGTACAATTTACAAGCATCTCGCTCTTCCATTTGTGTATTGAGGTAACTGGAGCCTGTATTCCAGTTAATCTATGATTGTGGCTGTGATCATAATATCCATATCTCAAATGTTTGATTGCTGTGATAGGTAGGATCAAACTGTAGAAGGTGTCTGAAATTGAAATCAAAGAATGATTGCCAAAAACCTGAATATTCTAAAATCAAATGTGCAAATTGTGTAGAGATATCTAGTCATGCCTCATTCTCTAGGCATTTACTGGAAATTATACTACTCGCTTGTTTTGGGCTGCTTTGCCTTTAATTGCTAGCTTCATGTTAAGGATTGTGTCTTTTATACCCGCATAATAAATTCTCAAGGATGGAGGATTACCTTGGCTATCAACTGATTTAGGTCACTTGTAAAAATTACATGTAACATACATCGTCTAGCTATATGATTAATTTCTGGTGACTGGAAACTATAAATTATTTTCATCTTAACTGCTATTTCAAGATAACCACATTACTGAATTATAATCCACCATATGTTCTCGTAATGTGCTGCATTAAATATAAATTTGTAAATGATGGTTGAATTATACAGGTTAGAACTTTGAACGAGGAGAAGAGGTTGGAAGTGCTAGTGGATAGGGATCTGAAGGGATGTTTTGATGCGTTGGAGCTGGAAAAAGCTGTGGAGCTGGCTCTGAAGTGTACTCAGTCACATCCTAGCCTTCGGCCAAAGATGTCAGAAGTCTTGAAGGTCCTGGAAGGTCTTGTTGGGCAGTCAGCTATGGAAGAATCACAAGGAGCACCAAATATTGGTGAGGTAAGGGCATACAGTTTCTCGAGGCATGATAGAGATGTTCATGAGGAACCTTCTTTCATCATTGAAGCAATGGAGCTTTCAGGACCTCGGTGACCGAGTATAGTTTTCCTTTCCTGACTCAGTGCAAATTATTTTTTTCGTTTAGTATGAATTAGTATTTCCCTTTCTGAATTCAACTGTAAATGAGTTTTGCATTTAGTAGGACGCTATTTTACATATAAAAATATGTTTTATTCTCTGCATTTTGCAGTGGGGATTGGGGTGATCAGAAGGGAACCAAAATGTTCTTAAATTTGGTTTGTGGATATTGAGATTAACCTGGGTCGTTGATAGGCCCCTCAGTTGAAAACAATTAGCAGAACCTGTCACAAACTGAGCACTTCCTTGTAACTGAGATATACGCGCTTCCTTCTACTGAAATGTTTCGTTTTGCATGGTAGGACATGCTCATGTCCAATTCGAAAGTTTAAACACAGGTGGGTTCATCCTCGTACTTGATTCTCTACTGAAGATGTGGAAGTCTTATGTTTATCCTATTATGGAAATACTGCACCTAGTGATTATCATGGACAGAAACTTAAAACACTACACTCCAAATTGTCTTCAGAGCCATTAATTTTCATGAAGAGCACGCCTCCAGCTTACATGCGCATGCATGGCATGGAAATACAACTTCCGATTGCATGGTTAGGCTAGAAATGACAAAATAAAGTGATATCCACTCTGCTGATGATCCTTGCCAAGGACTCACGCCCTCCTTTTAAACCCCACCAGACGACTCGACTAATGACTAGCTGTCAATGCACATGCCATGTCTACAATTTGCTGCTAGGCCAATGGCTTGTCCTCGTAATTGAAGGCTGCTACGTGCACAACCTGGCTGGCACTTATCAGTAGGCCCTACTGTCCTTTGCTTATGGTGAAGGGAATCTAGTCATCTTCGTGCACAAGCAGGGAGGGGTTCAGCTGGGACTTCACATGCTGAAATGAATATGCACTTGTGATGATGCCCTATTGCCCTGGGTCCATATGCCACCAGTCATAGCATTGAAAGGGAATAGACATGGTAATTATATATATAGATTATGACCTCGAACGCCCCTAGTATCACTCAAGTTTTGTCCTGGTTCTGCACTCTTCTTTAATCATGTCGATGGTTAATACCCGCCTCTATCTCCATGGTTTCACCTTCGGACTTTCAAGCAATGATTGGTCCTTCAATCGCGCAGATCCCTGACAACAGAGGGTCCAGAACCTTAAAAAATGTTAGAAGCTAATTTGGTGGTAACTTCCAGAACTCAAGTATACCTCCCCTAGGTGAACATTAACTCAATGATTTATTTATTTAAACAGCAGTAGCAAATGAGAGAGGACTTTTGTTCTTGATTCGTTTCCAGCATCCAGTTCTTTATTAAAATAAAAGAAAGGAACAAAAGAAAGGGTGGCAAATGGCATGCACGTCAAGAATATTTCGATGCTATCCGTGGAAGAAACCTGGGAGGGAGGGAGTGTGATACTGATACCAACTCCTGTAAGCAGGACAGCATCTATGGAAAACGATGTCAAGCTTTTCATCACCTGAGAATCCCTGGCCTCAGTTTTTGGTTCTTGGATTGCTCGAGACAGCAGCTTCCCCGCTTTGCCCCTTCAAAACGTTACGTTTGGATTCACACGCTCAGAAGTCAAAACATAACATTAATTCTTTGCGTGTCTCCTGTTGTTTCCAATCTTTGTCATTTATTTTTGCTAAATTCAAACTACATGAAAGATTATATCATTTACGTTTCAGTGTCCTCTTTTTCCACACCTTTAGCAATTTGAGGCATTTTATTTTATGTAATTTTGTACGTCTAAGATACTTTTTACTATTTTTATGTGAGTAACTGTTGATATAAATATAAAAAATTGTTGATATATATATATATATATAATGAAAGAGGGTCTTGGTCTAGCAGTGGAAGGGGCTTATCTCCTTCCGTTGCTTCTGGGTTCGAGTTTTCATATGCACACTTGTCACCTCTACAGTCGTTGCTCCTGAGTTCGAGTCTTCATATGCACACTTGTCACCTCTACAGTGCTTTCCATGCTTACTGGGTTTGTAGGGTATTTAGTGAGCTGTAAGATTAGTTGTGGTGCGCGTAAGCTGCCCCGAACACCCATGTAAATAAAAAAAAAATCCTACTAATTCATGTTTCAGTATGGTAGAAAATTACAAAAACAGAAAACTAAATTAAATAATAATTATCTTTTTTCATAATATATATTTGTAATTGTAAAAATAATTAGGGATAAAATGGCCTGAATATGTTTTTTTTTTTTAAGTATAATGACTTTCTTTTGCCCCCAAAAGCAAAAAAATCTTTGGGTGAGGGGTTCTTTTGTTTTTTTTTTTTTTTTTTAAGTATAATGACTTTCTTTTGCCCCCAAAAGCAAAAAAAATCTTTGGGTGAGGGGTTCTTTTGTTTTTTTTTTTCTTTTTAAATGAACAATAGAATTATGGTCATGTTTTGGAAAAGGAAAAGGCTTTTCCATCTTTTGTTTTTTTAACATTAAAATGAAGGAATTAACCTTTCAATTTGAAAAAAAAAGGTTATTTTTTAGGATATTTTGGTTTTTTTGATTGATTTGTTGTTATTTTAAGGTTTTACAGAGCAACTTAATCATTTTAAATTTTAAATATTATTTAAAAAAATTTATTGATATGTTTGTTTCACATCTTAGCGTGTCATGGCCTCCACACCATTCAAATGGCGCATGAGGAACAGTGTGATGGCCAAAGTTTTGTTTCTATCACAACATTAAAAGTGACATGTTGTTATCTTTCTGGGGATGTGGCATGTCCATTTGATGTGAAGTGAAGGAGAGCTCACAGTAGAAGATCTGGTTAGGTTGTGGTTGAGGTTATTTTTTTTTCCTCTCTCTTTTCCAGAAAAACACACTTGAATTAAAAAAAACAATTGTATCCTTTGGTTTATAGTCTTATTAATTTTGGTCATCTTTCTTTCAATTACTATTTAATTTATTTGGTTTTTGATACTTTTTGAAGTCTTGATTTTTTCAATTTCATCATTAGGCATTTTATTCAAGTTGATTTTTTTATCCGAGTTGATCCCTCTACTTTTAATTACTCTATTTTTGTGCTTTATACTTTTCTTGATTATGCTTTTTTTTTATTTGTAATTTCTTCCCTTTTGATTTTATTGTATTTTTTTAATTTATTTTTTTTTATCATACTTTTTATTTCTATATTCTTATCCTCTTTTTATTTATCTTTTTTATCAATTTTGTCCTCAACATTCAATTTCATTTGTTTTTTTTTTATCTAGTTCAGGTCTTCATTCTTTCAATAATTTTTTTATCCTTTTTTTAGT
This sequence comes from Populus euphratica, assembly GCF_000495115.2. NCBI lineage: Eukaryota > Viridiplantae > Streptophyta > Magnoliopsida > Malpighiales > Salicaceae > Populus > Populus euphratica. The sequence continues at coordinate 638,125 of NW_011499930.1, read as the reverse complement.
TTTTTTTTCAATTTATCCCCTAATTATTTTCTTTCATTTTTTATACCATGTTTGGTTTGTATAATTTGGGTTTTAAATTATTTTATGGTGGAATATTTTACTTTATTATTTTTTTATAGTGTCTTCTAACAGCAATCCTTTATTGAAAATTGATTTTTTTTTCAAATTCATTATTTAACATTTGGTTATTAAGCCTTTAGCTTCATTGTTTTTTGTGCTTTTCTTTTTATTGAGTTATTACGATCACATATCCTAGATAATAGGTTAGTCAAGTTAACCATGGTTGCCTCATGTTTTTTTTCCTAAGTTTTTATTTATGAAATTGATATTTTTTTAACAATCTCATATTTTGGTATTAAATTATTGATCCTCAAGCAATATGATTTTTTTTTTATTTTTTTTTGTTAGGTTATCTCGAATGCAAGTTAACCTAAGTTAGCTTGTATTTTCTTACTCAATAAATTTTTATTTAACTTCGGTCCTTTTTGTTAAGTCTTTTTTTGGTAGTCTATTGTTTTTAATCTCGATCTCAAGTTGCGAGTGGCAGGTCAGTGTAGTTAATCTGGGTTGACTTGGATTTTTTTTCTCATTTCTTTGTGAATTTTTTTTTTAATTTCATCATTTTTTTAAAATCATTTTCCTTATTTTTTTTCTTTTCCTTTTGTTTTGTTATTTTGAGATCGAGTTGGTCAGGATATTGCATTTTCATTCGAAATGTTTTTTTTAATTAACTTGGGTTTTTTTTTGTTAGGCCCTTATTCTGGAAGTCTAATTTTCTTTTTATCCCGATCTCCTGTTGTGTGTGGTGAGTGAGTCAACTTAACCCGGTTTGACTTGGATTTTTTAATTTTTTATAATTTTTTTCTTTTTAATTTTATCATTTTGTATTAAATTATTTTGCCTTGAGCGTTGTTATTTTTTCCCCACTTTTCTTATTGTATGGTTATTCTAAAAGTGGGTTGGTAAAGTTAACTTGGATTAGCTCTTTATTGAACTTTGGTTCTTTCACTAGTCATCTTTTTGAATTTTTTTTCTTGATCTCATATTACAGATTGTTGGTTTGTCAAATTACCCTGAGCTGACTCGAGTTTTTTTTTTATATTATATTTTTTAAAGTTTTTTTTTCATCTTTGACATTAGATTATAGCCCTTGATCTTTACAATTTCCTTTCGTTTTTATTTTTACGGGTTCTTATGGTATCATTTTTCAAGCTATATTTTAGTTAATTTAACTTGGGTTGTGTTAGATTATTGTCACTTGAATATCTATTTTAGTGTTGGAAAAAGTTTGGTCAATCCCATGACAAAATATAGATAACTTATTTAGTTAACTATAAACTAAAAGAGATGGGGTTTTACTATACCTCTCTTTACAAAACTATGTTTATTAGAACAATGTTTTGCCTTTCTTTTTTTCCTTTGTTTCTTTGGGTTTTTTTTTCAATCAATGTTTTTTTTTTCTAATTTCATCTTTCAATATATTTGTTTTTTTTATTGAATTATCACACTTTCATGGTACAGATATTAAGTTTGATGAGTTAACCTGGTTGATATAGGAATTTTTTTAAAATTATTTCTTTTTCAATTTCATCCTTTAATTTTGAGTTGATTAAAAAATAAACTTTATGATTTGTTTTGTTTACTTTCTATCATGTTAGTTCGGTTTCATAACACTGAAATAATACTTAACAGGTTAATCAAAGTTGACTTAAGTTTTGTTTGTTTTTTCAATTTCATCATTCAACATTAGATTAGTTGAAAATTGAATTTCATGATTTCTTTTGATTTGCTTTATATGATAATATCTTGGTCTTATGATCATGGTCACGAGTTTTGGTATATTTAACACTGGTTAAATCATGTTATTTTTTATTTTATTTTTAAGATATTATCCCGTTCTCATAACTTATATCACAGGTCATTCAACATTGAATTTTCTTTTCATTAGATTATTCTCGTCTTATGACCCATGTTTCAAGTTTGTCTGATTAACCCAATTGACTTAGCTATTTTTTTTAATTGACTTTTTTGTTTTACCAATTTCATCATTTAATAATGTATTTGATTGAGAATTAGATTTTATGATTTATTTTAATTTTTTTTATTAGGTTATCTCGGCTTTATGACTTAAGAAAAGTGCTTAACGAGTTAATCTAGGTTGACTTGGCTCATTTTTTGTGTTATTTTTTGATTAAAATTTTTATAAATTTTATCATTCAATGTTAGGTCTGACATGAATGATTAAGAATTAAGCTTTATAATTTGATTTGATTTGCTTTGCTTTGCTTTTTATAAGGTTATCTTAATTTCATGACCAAAGTTGTGGATTCGACAAGTTAACACATGTTAAATCATGTTATTATTTTTTTATATAAGATTATTTCAGTCTGATAACCTGGGTTTTAAGTTTGATAGATTAACTTAAGTTGTTTTCTATATTCTTTTTTTAATTGATTTATTTTTAAATTTCATCATTTAATATTGGATTAATTGAGGATTGAAATTTCTAATTTATTTCAATTTGATTTTCATGAGGTTATTTTGATCTTATGACTAAGGTTGTATTTTTGATATATTAACTTAGCTTTTCTTTTTAGGTCATTTCTTAATATATATATATATATATTAAAAATTAGGCTTCGTAATTTATTTTAATTTATTTTCTATGAAATTATCATGATCTTATCATTCAAGTTGTAGATTTAACATGTTACTTGGGTTGATTCAAATCAATTCAATATATTGTTATGTTAATATTAAAAAAAATATTATTTTGAAAAAAAAATCAAACTATATTTTAACAAGTTTTTTGAGTTATTTTTCGAGCCTCAAAGTTAATCAGGATACATTAGATCAATACTCATATGATTTAAATTTCTTTCCACTAAAAAAAACTATAAACAATTTTTAAATAATTTTTTATGTTAAAAATAAAATTGATCATAGGGTGTAGTAATAATCTAGTTTAAAACTATGTAAGTATTGAACAAAAGTCCAACTAAGAAATATATATATATATAAAGGAAAACAAACTCAAATAAAGATTTCATTAAAAATAGATTGGATAAAGATTTATCAATCTCCAAATGATGAAAAGCTGATATAGTTTTGCAATTAAGATAAAATAATAAATGCTTTCTTTTTAAATTAATCCATAAGATAGCGGGAACTTGTTTAGTATTATGATAATTATTAATTTTTAAAGTGTTTTTTTATTACAAATGTATTGAAATAATTTTTTTATTTTTAAAATTTATTTTTGATATCAATATATTAAAAAAATATAAAAACATAAAAAAATTATTTTTTTTTAAAAATATTTTAAAAATAAAAAAATAAATGGACTCATAATCAAATCATAGAATTTCCTTGTCATGCAATTTAAATCCATAATAAAGTCTCAAAATAGCGAAAAATTTATTAAAAATTATATAATTATTTTCTTTTATATAAATAAAAAGATAAATTAAAAACAATAAAATACTCTAGAAAAAACTCATTTAATTACTTTAATAAAATTGAATGAACCAAAAATTGTAAAAAAAATCAGCTAACATACAAGGGATTAAAAATCAGCTTAACACACACACACACACACACACAGAAGATCTCATCCCTCGTTGAGTAATTACCACTTTATCATTATACTTTTACATTACATCACGTCTTCCATGCACTTTCCTTTTCCCATCAAAACTCTTTACCTCCCACAACAAATACACTCCCACTCCTACAGACACACAATCTGCTGTCTATACGGACAGCATTAGGCGTAAGTTGAATTTGTGAGACAACATTGTTGTTATAAAGATAGATACATAGATAGATCTCTCCTTTGTAGTATTTTAATTATATAGTTGAACTTGGAAAGTAAACGTTTTTTTTTTTGGTTGACACATGACGGCAGGTTTTATTAGGGTTGAAGTTGTTGAATGGAGTAGGTAACTATCCGGGGCTTCAGTTTTCTTTACAAAGTTATCATCTTGCAGTTATATTTAGCTTGTTCAGTTCTTTGGTTGTTTTTATTTTTTTTCCTGAAGATCTGTTGGTTTCTTTGGAGGTTTTGGTTTTCTTTTGTTCATCATCTGCTACCTATAGAGATGATGTTGTATTTGTGTTGATGCCTGATTTTGTCTATTTATAATAGCTGGTTTTTTTCGTTGGAATTCTCTGGGAGAGGTGGAGATTGTTTTGTTGTGAGTAATGGATCAAGAAACACATGGAAACAAAGGATTTACTAGGAATTTGGGCCAAGTTTATCAGGGAAGGATAGAGAATGTCGGTGATTTGAGGGGAAATATGAGCAATTCGGATAGTTGGGTTGGGTCAGAGGCTATAACTGCTGTAAATGTAGGAGAGAAAGTATCTACTGTGGTGGAAACTGAGGTTTTGAATGCGAATATCGAGGGATTGGGATTAATTGAGAGAGTGGCCAATCAGGGAGCTAGTGATGGGACAGGAATTGGGGAGTTATCGGATGAAGGAACCTTGTCAAATTCAGGTAATAGGGTTAATGAAACTGTAGTTGAGACTGTGATTGGGATGAATTCAGGGGTGACTTCAAGTGTTAATGGAGAAAATAAGGATTTGGGATCACAAAATGAGGTGTTGGGGCTCACAAGTGGGGTAATAAATCAGGAAATACGTCATGTGCTACGAGATGGTGAGGTATTGAATCGAGATGGGCAAGGAAGCAGTCGGTATTCGAGTAGCCCAGTTAGCGAGCTTGTGCTAGAGACTGTGATTGTGATAGATTCTGAAGAGAATGTGGGTATTAATGGAGGAAACCAAAGATTGGAAGCCAAGGAAAATGAGCTGAGGGCCAGTAAGGAAACAGTGGATGAGTCCGAGGTAGAGGTGCACCTAGGAGGGAAGTCGTCATGCGTGGTTGATATGAAGTGTGGTGATGGTGATGGAACTGGAGGAGGCGGCTTTAAGGATAACTGCGATGGAGAAAAAGTTTGTAGGATTTGTCACTTGACTTCTGAGGGGTTACTTGAAGCTACTGTCACAACTATTACTACCACAGCCACCTCCATGGATCTAATTCAGCTTGGTTGTGGATGTAAAGATGATCTTGGCTTTGCACATGTGAATTGTGCCGAAGCTTGGTTTAAACTTAAAGGAAATAGGTATATGTTCTTTTGCTTGGAAGTCAGTTTTTCTACGACTTTTCTGCTTACATGCATACATGTACATCGAGCTCAGCATGCTCCTTCATTGCGATCAAGTTTTTTTCCTGAGATTGTGTGCAACTGGAAAATAATCTAACTTTGTTAATTGTAGATCCTCGATCTTTTCTCATTCTTCTATTATTATTATTATTATTATTATTTGCACCCTGGTTGTTTTTCAACAAACAATTCTTTTTTCAAGATTAGCTTGCAAGAAAGTCGTGTAGAACATATTAGTAATATTCAAGTATCATGAATTGGGGAGGACCCATTTTAATCCTATTCGAGTCAGTCTAATGTTGGTGTGGCATTATTGATACCCATCTCATGGACGCTTGGTGTCAGTGTCATGAGTCCCGGAGGGGGAATCCTTGTCTTCTTTGAAGTAGTCTCATGTTGGTGTAGCATTATTAGTTTTCTTTGGTATACTATTGAGAACATCTTAATTTTCTAACTCTATCAAAACATTTCTCTATCCTAGACCACCAGCCTTCTATTTTCCTCAATTTCTGTTTCTGCTAAATCACGCTTGCTGTTTCCTTTTCCATTATTTCCCTATACTTCTCTCTCGGAGTCTCTCATTATAAGACACTTAAGTTTGAAATTTCTAGGATCATTTGTAGCAGATCTTGGTTTATGAACTAATCGTAGAATTTAAAGTTGCCAATTTGGGAATTGCCTTGAATCAACTTGCCGGGAATTCATCACTCACAGATGTCTTTCTTGTTTTCTTTATGCAGAATCTGTGAAATATGTGGAGTGACAGCAGTGAATATTACAGGTATTGGGGATGACCGGTTTCTGGAGAGGAGGTTTATTAGTAGCGGTGGTCATTCATCTGAGAGAAATGGAGGATGTTTGCGGGGTCAAACCTTCTGTAACTTCCTAATGGCATGCCTGGTAATAGCTTTTGTGCTCCCATGGTTTCTTAGGGTGGATATGCTGTAGAATTTCTTCCATGGCCATTCTTAGGCCCACTCCTATAAGTTGCACCTTGTGGATGATAATGCGATTCCTTAACCATTCTTGTGGAGACTACATAGGTCTTCAAGTTTGGTCTGAACATTCCAGGCTTCGGATTTCCCCAGTACCTTGACAACAAAGTTCTATATCGTGGAGGTTGTTCCTGCTTTGTTCACATTTGTACAGTTTACCATACAAGACTTGAGTCAGATGGGTGACATTGCTAGATTTTATTTTATTTTATTTTTTTCTGTTTTTTTATTTTTTAGTTTTTATTTTTTAATTCTGTCGTTTTCTTTCTATCCTTCTCGCCTTAAAGCTATTTTACACAAACATATGGTTATTAGTTAGGTCTCTGCATACACAGATGTTGCATTCATATACAAATTTGTTTATTAATGAAAAATCAGTTTGCTTGTTCCTTCTTAGAACCTCTGCCTTGAACATTGCTTGACAACATGAAGTTTTGATCATTAGCTTGGTAGGTTGTCGCTTTATGTCTCTAGTCTACTTTTGTGCCAAGCCACAGCGATTCCTTAAATTTTAACCAGGAGCTTCGGTCTGGCAGGTCTTTTGCATGGTTGTGGAAACTCTTGATCCTTCGAATTTGCATGGATAGATGGGGATACTTATACCAAGTACTCCAGTCATTGGGGTAAACTCTGGAGATTTTTCCAGACATATACTGTTCAAAAGCTTCGAAAATGGCCTCTAATATTGCCATTGCATCTCCTGCAAGCTTCCATTCTCCGATGATCACTTCAAACAGAGCTCCAGCAGGGAGCTTGTACTGGAATTCAACTAGTTTTCAATTCTCTGTTGAAGCGCCAGCAATCCCTCTTTACCAGCATGGCGTGGACCTGTCACAAAATGAACTATCTGGCCTGCATCTGCATTTATCAGGAGTTAATCAAAAGGTAATTAGTATATAATAAAAGAAATAATTATGAATCAGCCCACTTATTTATAAAGCCTGCAAGAATCCGAAACGCATATATGAAACCTGCACCAGTAAAAGAAAAAAATAAAATAAAAAAGCCCATCAAACACACCATATTGACCCAGGCAGCCATCTGCAGCGCTAACTGAAACAACAACACATGAGACAAGATTCTTGCCCAGACCTCAAGAATAATTTCCAGGCTCTCATTAGTCATACAATGAACATAACAAATAGAACAACACTTCTGACACGGCGCTGCACAGCCAGCTATGTCAACATTTTATTAAATTTTTAAAAAATATCTAGTCTATAAGGAATTTTTTGACATTATAATTAAATTAAATACTTCTTACATGGTTCAACTTTTAAATTAAATTATATAAAAATTAATTTGATATAATTCAATTAACTTAATAGATTTAAAAGTTATTCAGATGATCAGAATAAAAAAGAAAAGATATTTTGATTTTAAAAAATTTTAAAAATAATATTTTTTTAATATTAAAATAACGACATATTAAATTAATCCAAACTTCTATCAAACCTATATCAAGATCATGAATTTTATTGTGTTTAATAATTTTTTTTAATAATTTTTTATTTAATAATATAATAACAAAAATAAACACTTACAAAATTAAGTATCAATAAAAAGTTGAGAAAACTTCAATAACCTTATAAAAACAAACCAAAATAAATTATAAATATCAATTCAAAATTAATCAAATATTGAATAATAAAATTGATAAAAAAAACGATTCAAAGAAAAAAATTGATAGATAAAATTAAAGAAACAAAGAAAACTATTTGTTATTGCCATTAAACTTAACCTAATAGGTCAACTTTAAAACCTTTTGACCTTATTCATTGCCTAACTTAAGTTCAAAATTAACTTGCATGAAAGTTAACTGTAGGTGATTTTGTTGACTTGATAGGTTTAAAGGAAATCTGAATAATTGGTAAAAACATGGTTTGATTTAAAAAAATTCAAAATGATTTTTTTTTAAATATTGAAATGGCATATTGTGTTAACTTGGGCTTCGTGGCATACCTACAAAACGTACAACCTTGATCAGAGACTCCATCAGACTTAAAAAATTTTGTTTTAAAAATAATTTTTTATATAATGATATGTTAACAAAGATAAACACTTATAAAAATCAAATAATAGTCAAATATCAAGATGTTTATTTAAGATCGCAATAACTTCATTTAAAATAAACAAAAAAAAATAAAGAATTTAGAGGGTAGAATTTTTTTTTATAAAAAGGAAATTATGCCGAGCATCTCGAGGTTTGGTTTTTTCTCATTTTGCAATCAATTTTTTTAATATTACATTTTTCATCTTAGATCAAAGCTAATTTTCAAAATAAACAAAATGATAATGATGCCCCCGTATATTGTTAGCAGAATTGATGGCTTGATATATCTTACCTTATTTAGTAGGTTTATGTGTAGGTTTTACTCTTATATGATATAATATTATTTTATGACTGATTTTCAACCTTATAAAGGCCTATAATTCAATATATAAAGAAGATAATTCTTATAAGGAGGGGTATTTAGTCCAAAAACCTTATTGACATAGTATCAAAGCCCTAAATTTTCTTCATATTATTTTTTTGGCTTGACTGAATTTTTTTGGTTTCTTATTTTTTATTTGTTAGTTTTTTTATAGGTAGTATTAAGAAGCAAGTCTTTAGTATTCTTCTAAGTATTGGCAGAAGTTGTTATCTAGTTTAGAGGTTTAGTTTTTAAATATAGAGTTCTTAGCCAGATATTGGTTTCCAAGTGGTATGGTGATTTTTTTCTATTCTATTAGTTTTTTTTTTAGTATATCAAAAGAAAATTTTATTGTACACCTTACTGGTAAAAATTATACCTATCAGGAATTTCATTTTCAGATGTTCATGAAAAAAGAGTTATGATGTCATTTGGATGGATTTTTTATAGTTCCTATTGATATTAAGGAACTTAGTTCATGGGAAGGCAACAAAATTATTTTGTGACTTTTTAGCTTTATTACACCTCATATGATTAATAATATTTATGGGTTCACCACTATAAAAGGATATGATATTACCTTTAGTGAATTTATTATCAAGATAATTTTGTCTAAAAATTTCAATTAGAATTAGACATAAGAAACTATCATAAAGGAAACCTTTTTATTGAGAAATTTTATTTTAGCTTTATTAATTTATGAAATGATTATTATGGATTGGTGAATTCTCAGGCTCTGAAAGAAGCTTTAGCAATAATTTAAGTGGTTCTTTATAAGAGTCAACATGATCAATTCTTAATAAAACTATGATCTAAATTTAAAAGTCATTAGCTAAGCTAACCAATCGTTCATCTATCCTATGTTTTTAGGTTTGCTTGGGTGAAATCTTGCCTCATAGTTTGGCCTTACTTAAGATATTAGTGGTTCTAAGTGATTAATATGGCCTACACTATTCAAAACAAATGACATCTAGATTGTCGTCATGGTGTTTTAGTTGCAAGAAAATAAGAGCATATTACAAAATAGTATGGTAGGAAACTTTGTAGTTATTGTAAGAAAAGATTTCATATTATCAACGATTTTCATATTCATCCTTTTAATCTATTCATTTCTATTATTCATGTTGGTTTTCAATCCATTCTTGTGCCTACATCTTTTGTATAACTTGTTGTTATGGGTTCTTCTTCCAATATTACTCATAAGAAGGTTCAATATATGATTGTTTCTTTCATTTCTACTTTTGGCTTGGTCTCTAGAGTAAGAAACATTTTCTTATTTCTTATTGATTAACTGATTTAGTAGCTTCTAATTATATGACTAATAGTTTGATTAATTTATATGATGTCATAAATATAATGGTAAGTAATATATTCTGATCATTGATGGTAGTGCTCTTCATATTACAATAGTTGGTAGTTAGTGTTTTTCTTTACTAATATTTATGAATATCCTAATTTAATTTTCAATATCATTTTGGCTAGGTAATTAGTTGAAAAGATTATTCTTTTTATTTTGATAATTTTAGTTATTATGTATAGGATAAATATTGAAACAGGAGATAGCGAGGGGGTTTAAAGTGAGATTTATTTTTCTTCTTTAGTCTTTTCCTTTCCTTATTCAATGTTTTTTTTTTTACTATTGCTAATAAGAATAGCCAATTTTGACCTAAAAAACTAGGTTATGCTAACTTTGTAATTCTGACACAACTTATAAAACGTGGTTATTTGAATAATGCTAATGTGTTTTCTTCGTTCTCATTTGATTTTGCTTTTTATAAACTTGGTAAAAGAAAATCTTTACCTTTTTATCTACAAGGAAATCGTGCTTCTTCATATTTTGAAATTATTCTTTCTGATGCTTAGGGTGTAAGTCATGTTCTTTCTCATGCTCAAGATATTTTATAACATTTATTGATAATTATAGTCATTTTACATAGGTTTATTTTCTTTGTTTTAAAACTGATATGTTCTTAACTATTGTTGCTTATATAGAAACTTTTTTTTATATATGTATTAAAATCTTATAATTAGATTCTGAGAGAGAATACATTTCTTATTCTTTTTAATTTTTTTCTCTAACAAAAGAGCATTTTCTCTCGATGTTCATGTCCTTACACTCCTTAATAGAATGATGTTGTTGAGCGTAAGATTTGTTATTTTTTAGATATTGTTCACACATTGATACTTGTATCTTATGTTCTTTATATATTTTAGGTAGATGTTTTATCTATAAATGTATATTTGTTTAATTGTTTACCTTCTCCTACATTGTATTTTGACTCTTTATATTCTTGTTTGTTTGGTATTCCTCCTAATTATAATCTCATACATGTTTTTTTAGTGTTTTTTTGTTCATTTACCTCTCATTGAACATTACAAACTTGTTGTTCGATCTATTCAATATGCTTTTCTTAATCATAGTAACTCGCATAAAAGATTTGTTTATTATGATAGAAATGCTATCGAGCTTTGTATTTTTCATAATGTGATTTTCTTAAATGAATATTTCTTTAAGTCTAACCCTAATTATGTCTTCCTTTGTTTCATTTTCTTTTTTTGATTATATGATTAATACCTTTTCCCTATACACTGCGTTCCATAAAAAGTTATTTATTTTTACTAATTTTTTTTGTATGTTTTAAATTGTTTAGATGTATTGATCTCAAAAATAACTTTTAAAAAATAAAAAATATATTATTTTGATGCATTTTGGTACGAAAAATATTTTAAAAAGCAATCGCAACTACACTCTCAAACAGGCAATTAAAACAAGTATTGTGTATCAACAACATCACTTATTATCTCTTCCTTCTTCTAAAATGTAGCCTAATCCTGTCGTGCATATGCCTTAGTGATATACTAGATTTTTCTGACCGCTGAATTGGTATAGTAATCTTCTTCCACTTTCTTAACTACTTTTGATAATACTTATTTACCTAAAGTCTTATTCTACTAAAGAGTGTGGACATAAAGCCATACAGAATAAACTTTGGGCTCTTCATGACAATTATACTTCAAACATCATCATTTGTCATGTTAGAGTTGATCTTATTATGTATAAATAAGTATACATCATCAAGCTACATGTTGATGGCTTTATTAAACGATATAAATTTTGTTTAGTAATACTTATGAGCTCTCTCTCTCTCTCTCTCTATATATATATATATATATATATATATATATATATATATATATATATATGAAAGAAATCCGATAAACTATAACCACAAATCACATTCTCTCTCCTCATGTTCATCTTCTTCTCCCTCTTTTCTTTTCCAATTTCTCTTTGAAAAACAAAATAAAATAGGAAAACCTAAACACAAATAGATCTTTAAGAAAAAAATCAAAGAAAAATTCACCTTTCTTGTCACTTTCTCTTCTTTTTTGCACTTTTTTTTTTTGTTGGCATGATTTCTTCAAAGAAATCAACAAAAGGTGTGTTTGTAGGAAATTAAATGATTTTTTTAAAATATTTTAACGGACAGCATGCACATATATATATATGTCCATGAAAGTATAATTCACTGCACTTTCACCTTCTAATTTTTTATGTAGGGGCCACGTATATTAAGTCATATTGGTTATTGTGAGAAGGTATTCGAGTAATCCGTTGTAGTCTAGTTGGTTAGGATACTCGGCTCTCACCCGAGAGACCCGGGTTCAAGTCCCGGCAACGGAATTTTGTTTTTCCTATTTTGTCCCAAGGAAGGGTAATGTGGTCACTTGAGTGAGCACCCTACACCAGGCAGGCAAGCAGATCATAGCACAAAACCCTAGTGGGTGTCCCTCACTTATATTTAATCTTCCTGTAGAAACAAGTTCCACAGCCTTTCCTCCTCCTCCTCTGCCTCCATCGAACCAGCCAAGCTCACACACCATCACAATGGTATTGTTATTATAGTTCTTTACTCTATCAAATCTCTTTCTACAGATGTTGTTAATTAATCTCTCTAACTATTTCTTTTTTCTAAAAAAAAAAAGCAGGCTTCAGAGAAGAAGCTATCAAACCCAATGAGAGAAATCAAGGTCCAGAAGCTGGTCCTCAACATCTCCGTCGGTGAAAGCGGAGACAGGCTCACTCGTGCCGCCAAGGTGCTCGAACAACTCAGTGGCCAAACCCCGGTGTTCTCGAAAGGTGCGTGCCATTCTGTTACTTTTTCTTTTCTTTTCTTAAAGTGCTTTTGTCTTAGTTGTTGGCTTGTTTTTTACTGTTTTTTAACGAGCAGCTAGGTATACTGTGAGATCTTTTGGGATTAGGCGTAATGAGAAGATAGCTTGCTATGTGACTGTGAGGGGAGACAAGGCTATGCAGTTGCTTGAGAGTGGGTTGAAGGTGAAGGAGTATGAGCTTTTGAGGAGGAACTTCAGTGACACTGGGTGCTTTGGTTTCGGCATCCAGGAGCACATTGATCTTGGAATCAAGTGAGTCTTTTCCCCTTATGGTTACTTGTTGTAAAGATTTGCATAATGGATGTCCTTTATCTCTCCCTTATTTTTAGTTATATCAGTATTACTTGTAACCCATTTGCGTATGAGGATTGAACATTATGCCAATTTTGAAGGTTTAGGCTAGAATACCTGCGGTTTAGATGGTGCCTCTAGTTTGCGGAAGTGGGTTTTATTTAATGTTGCAACCATGGCGCATGAAACATGGTTAGCTTTGTTTGTGTATTAACTTTTTAAAATGTGGACGTAGTTCTAGGTTAGGTTTCTGATTTTTTTTTTTTTAATGTAACTCGTATTTAAATATGATTTGGCAATTCTAGACTTAAATGGATTTTCAAGAGGTCTTCTATTGTGCATATACACTGAAGGAAAAATTGTGCTTATCCTGATGCTTGGGTCATCATTTGGAATTTTTTGATGTTGGAACGAAGATAGAGGATGTTGTAGATGGAATATTGACCTTGAAGATAACATTCATTTAAGTTGCAGCAGAACTCAAGGCTCAAGCTATGCCAAATTGTTAGTGCTAGTTTGTTTTTGATTTATATTTTTCCTGTCCATGGAGGCATCCATGAAGGATAATTTGGTGATACCTAACTACCTGTCCTGCAACACAGTTATGCCCGGTTCCTTTTATCTAGCAATGGTATGAACCTTTTGATTCTACTAGGTGGTCAAGTTAGCCGGACAGGGTTTTTTTTCAATAACTTGACCTGGTACTGTATTGTGTATGCTCAGCATTATGGTTTATCATCCCTTCTCAGGTATGACCCTTCCACTGGTATTTACGGCATGGACTTCTATGTTGTTTTGGAACGTCCTGGGTACCGTGTTGGTCGTCGTCGCAGGTGCAAGTCACGTGTTGGCATTCATCAGAGAGTTACAAAGGATGACGCGATGAAATGGTTCCAGGTCAAATATGAAGGAGTCATCCTTAACAAATCCCAAAATATTGGATCTTAGATCATTTCCTGACTTCTTCAAGTTTAAATTTTGGCAATTCGGCGACCCTTGGCAGGGATTTATGTACTGGAGTTGTAATCTGAAGCTCAATGTTTTTTTGTGTTCTTGTTTCACTGCTTGTGCTTTTATCAATATTATGCTGTTTGATTATGCTGGAATGATGCATCCAGTATTCCGGATCGAAAGCATAGAGAGTGATCAAAAGCAGTGGATGGTTATTTTTTAAAGTATTTTTATTTAAAAAAACATAAAAATAATATATATTTTTTTTTAAAATTAATTTTGATAATAATCAATCAAAATAATTTAAAAACATAATTTTGATAGTAATCAATCAAAATAATTTAAAAACATAAAAAAATATTATTTTAAAGTAAAAAAAAAAATATAAAAAGTTCATATTTTTTTAAAATTCTCTTGAACTAAAAAATAGGAGAATCAAAAATGAAAAAGTGGGTAAATTAGATGTAATCTTATAATTTTATAAGAAAAGTTCAATTTACTTACTCTCCTTATCTAATAAATGACTATCTAATAAATGATGGTAGAAATATAATTTTATTTCTAATAAAATTTTAATTATTTTATTTTTTATTTATTTTTTAGAGTCTTTAAATTTTGACAAAGAAAGAGTTGTCATACTAACTTTAATATAAAAAATAATTGATTTTGATTTTAATAAATTTTATTTTAATCTATTTTTTATAAGAGTAGTTAGAAAGTCATCAAATTCTAGTGTATAGAAAGAATTGTTATTAACTTCAATTTCACATAGAAAAATAATCAATTTTGATATGAAAGAAAGTTTCACATAGGTATTATTTTTCCTCCATACTTGAGTAGGTGGAATTTCCTGCAATAAGATTTTTCAGGATCAAGTTGATTTTTCAGGATGAAGTTGATTTTGGGTTTTTTAGTTGTTGGGTTGTCTAGATAGATCATGAATAGGTTTATTAAAGTGTTTTTTTTATATGTTCAGGATGAAGTTGATTTTGGGTTTTTTAGTTGTTCTTTGGGTTGTCTAGATCATGAATAGGTTTATTAAAGTGTTTTTTTTATATGTTTAGGTAAAAAAATAAAAATGAAATAGTTGAAAAACAAGTTTTTGAGCAAAAAAATTGAAGCCCTGGTTTTTCAGGGACCTTTGGGTAGCTGGATTTTGTAAATAGTAAACATGTCATCCATTTATTTTAAAATAATAATAATAATAATAACAGAGATAAATGATATATTGTTTGTCCTTTGAATAAATAAATAAAATATAAAACTAGTCTAGTTATACTGAGTGGGCTGAAAAGCCCACGTGCTTGGATTCTTATTTTAGAATGTCGAAGCATGCTAGGGCAGCAAGTCCAAGTGTCTAGGCCACAAGGCTAATGTGTCTAGGCTCTTTTTTAGTTTTTTTAATTAAAATTGTGTTATTTTGTATTTAGGTAAAAAAATAAATTTAATAAAAAATAATTAAGCCTAGTTGATCTCATAACACGGTCATAAGTTTAATGAGCTAATCCAAAATGTAATGTAAATATCGGTATAATATTTTGTTGTTTGAATATATTTTTTTAGAACATGTTAGGTTGAATTTTCTTAACCATTTGGTTTATTTGATTTTTTCTCTGTAATTAATTAGCTCAAATTTGATCTTTTACATGATTATTATAGTCTCATGATTTGGATCACGAATATAGCAAGTTGACATTACATGACTCAGGTTATTTCGGTTTATCACCATTTTAATATTTTTTTATTAAAAAATTCATTTTGTAGATTTTTTGTTCCTTTAATTTGTTTTCTTTCAGTTTCATCCTTTGATTTTTTTAAATAAAAAATTTTATCTTGTAATTAGGTAAAAAAATAAATTATAAAAAATAAATAGTTAAACCCATTAGATTTCATGACCTAAATCATAAGTTTGACAAATTAAGTCATGAAATTTAGGTTGATCCAATATATTTCTATCTTAATTTTTTTTTAAAAGATGCGATAGTAAAATCTTTTTAAGCATTTAGTTTACTTAGAATTGGTTTTCATGATGTGTTTCATTTTGGTTTATATAGAATTAACTGGTTTTTGTTTGTTTTCTATAGAGAATTTTTTTTATCATCTTGATTTTTTTAAAATTTAGATCACATTATTATCGATCATTTAGTTTTCAGGTTTAATAACACAATAAAAAACAATTTCTACAATGTTAACATTTTTTTTTATGTTTTTTTTAATAATCTAAATCATAACAAATCACAAACCAATATTCCAAAGCTACTACCAAAGAAACTAAACTCTTAACCAAATTTGGTACTTTGGCTTTAGGTTTTGCTCCATATTTTTAGAGTATATTTGTTTAGTACTTAAAAATACATTTTTATCAAGGTTTTATATCATCACTTTGCACTTGAAGTATCAATAACTCCTTAACTAAAACATGTTTTATAATAACATATCTAATAATATAAGATATCTTTAATTTATGGTAAATGTTCATTTTAAATGTAGGATTATCAAATAAATAAAAGAATTGATTGATAAATTTAAGAACTGAAATTGAAAGGACAAAGAGATGGCCAAACTTAGAAAAGAGATGCCGATACAGTCCAAACTGGAACACTGTTCGGTAATTAGGTCATATATGAAGTTGTAGATCTTAAATTTAAGTCTATTTTATATGGATGGAAAGGTAAGACATAGGCC
>NW_011499930.1:621007-621392 GCF_000495115.2 Populus euphratica | reverse complement strand
CAAGATTTAAAAATGTCATTTTCAAGTTCAAATTGTAGCAATAACAAAGAAGTCCGAATCTATTCTTTAGCCCGAGCACTATTCAGTTTTTGGCCCACATCTGGAGTTCTAGAAGTCCAAATGACCTCAAAGTTTTACCCTAGAAAGATGAGAAAATTTTCTACAACTTTTATGTTTTCAAGTGGTTCCAATTTTGATGTTATCAATGATATTTTGGGCAGACAAAAGAAGATAAGGATTGTCATCAAGTCAAGAGTTGGTCACCCACTCATCAATTAGTCATCAAATCAATAGTTCCCAATTTTGGTCTATAAAAGGAGGTATTTGTCATGCATTTAGACATCTTAGTTTTCAGATTAAGATCATGCTCTTGCTTTCTCTCTTT
>NW_011499930.1:613541-620458 GCF_000495115.2 Populus euphratica | reverse complement strand
AGATTATTTATTACTTCAACACTCCTGCATTTGGGAGAAGACATTAATCTTTTGGTTATGCCAATGTTTAAGAGGATGGTGGCTTTTGTGATTGCAGTTGGTAAAAAGTAGTTTTTTAAAAATTACTTTTTCTTGTGGTTTTGTATAATAAAATATATATTTAGTTAAAATTATTATTTTTTAAAAAATAATTTATATGTGTTTGGTTAAGTTACTTTTGTAAGTGCTTCTAGTAATAAAATTACCAATAAGAACATGTGTGAGTTTTCAAGTTGTGTATAACATTTGTGAGCATTTGTTTTTGTAATACATAAAAAAATAAGAATGCTACATTATTATTGTCCTTCAATCATCTCATTAAACTATTTGTTATTCCATCACATACATAATTCATTCAAAAAGGTCTCTAGTTGCCTTGACTTTGAGAATGTGGAATAACATCAACTAAAAAATCATTATGAATAAAATTTAGATTGCAATTATATTCTATAAAGTCAACATCTTCTTGTGACTTCCTTCTAATATAGTTATGTAATGTCATTGATATCACGATAATTTACACTTGTGATTTGTATGGATATGTTGGTATGTTCTGTAAAATTCTCTATTTTTGTTTCCACACTCTAAATAAACATTCAATAACATTGCAAAGTGACAAGTGTGCACAATTGAATCGCTCTTCTTGACTTGTTGGTTGCCTTCGATATAAAAAATCTTGGAAATGATATCTCTCATCTTTATATGAACCGAGATATCCATACTCATTTGGGTATCTAGCATTTACCAAATAATATTTGCCTACAATGACAAGTAAGAGAATTATAACAAATTTAATAAAAAAAATAAAGAATAAACATATTTAAATTTAAATAAAAATTAATTACTATCATGTATTTATCTTCACTAAGTTTTGGAAATTTTATAGTTGGATTATCAATAGCCTCCAGAAAAATACAAGTATCATGAGTGCTACCTTCTCATCCTGCCCAAACAAACATGAATTGCATATCAAAACTACATACGACCATTACGTTCTGTATCGACACACATTTTCTATTGATAATTCATATTTGATTTTCTTGAGAAACAAAAACATGAATATGTGTACCATCCATCACACCAAAAACAATTTTACAAAACAAAACAATAACCAACATTTCATAAATAATGACTAGAAAAATCTAAAACTAATTTCTTATTATCATTAATTGCTATAAACATTGTCTGTCTAATCTTAAAATGAGACATAAATCTTGAATTCATCATGATTTCTTGAGGAGTGTTTAAAAATTCAGAATCCTCTGGTTTAATTATGTTTACCGCAAGTAAACAAATTGTCTTGAACACTTGATTAAAATATCAACTCACGGTTTTACTAGAATGTTGAAATCTTTTTTGGACTTGCCTATTCGTTGCACCTAATGCAATGGTGTACAAAAACATTGCCACCTTCTCAATAATACTCACTCTTTTTATGGTTTCAACCCATACGTGTTTCCAGGTTATAACAAAGGTTTCGTAATGTCGTTACATCCATACAAAACATGTTAAACATCTTTTTTAGTGTCCTTATACGACTTCATTTAACCATGTCATCCTAATGTTATATGAAATGATACAAGGCTTTTTATGTACATAAGTAGCATAATACATGTGCAAAGTATCAGTGGTGCATAACAATAGTTTTTTAATATTAAACTCTCGTAGCCAAAACAATTCATCCTTATCCGTACAATTTTCATCTTTATTTTCATCACTATCATCACCACTGTCATCATCATCATTTGTTCCACTGGAATCATCCTTATCATCCTACCAACATTATGTCCTCCATTACCACCACTATTATTATCATCATCACTATCACCGACAACTCTACCACTTCCACTAGTACCACTATAATTAATATGATCAATTACATGATTCATCACAATATTATAATTGTCATCATAGTTAACACCAAACATTGCATAAACTCATTCATCTGCCATATCTACCTACATAAATTCAATTACAAACATTTATGTTCATTACAATTCATATCATAACAAAAATTCATCACTTTTTATCTACCAATTGATAATATTATTTATCACTTTGAAAGATATGGAAAAAAAATAATATCATGTTATAGATTAATAACATCAATTTCATTCAAAACATATATAGAAAAAAAAATAAACTTCATTTTTTTTCTGGGTTTGGAAATGGTAAACAAAGGATGACAAAGAAAAATACACACTAAATTATATACATGATTTTTCATGTGAAATAAAAATTCAATCAACTATCTTTGACTTAAATATTTGTGTCAACTACAAACTTCATTTGATGGTGCATATATGCAAAAAATCATAAAAAAAAAAATAGTTTGAGGACAAACTCTAGTAAAGAATTGAATATAATTCATTTAAAATTGATAAAAAGGTACGAGTGTGCTTGTATTAAAATACCATTGAGCTTCATTAGCATTGAATTTTAAAACATGTAAGCCTTTGTTTTGTACTTAAAGTTATGGAAAAATTGACTGAAATAAAAGTAACTTACAACTACAATTTATTTTGTAGGAGCTCCTAAAACTTAAAGTTTTCTTATTATAGTGTATTGAAACATCATGAAGGTTATTTCTCATATTGAAGTTACAACATGTATTATTTAACAATCTACAAGTATTAAAGGATAAAAAAATAATAAAAATACTTTTGCAAGTTTTAGCAAATTATTATAACCAAACAAATAACATATAAATTATGGGCTACATCAATATACCATGAAATTTTTGTACAAATTGATAGAATGCTCATACTATATGTTAGCCCTAATTACAAATATGCCTGACATATATTCTCTTGCGTATAATTTTTGTCAATTTTTTATACAATATATCTATTGCTTCATTGTCGCTATTCCTATTTTATATTAACACAATCAATTTTTTTTTTATGCTTTGATGAGGTCATAAGTAAATAATTACTAAACTTTAGTTTGTTTTTAATTGTATGTACTCCAATTTCTTTTCAACCTGCAGCTTTATATATGATTATTGTTAAGAACAAATTGTTGGAATAGTTTTATTTCATATGACTTATGACACTAAAGTCAAGCATTAATTATATTATTTTGTCTAAAGTTGGACATGATAAAAAATATAGAATTGTTATGCTGCGACCCACAACTCTATTAATTATTAATATTATAAAAAGAATTGCCAATTTAATTTACTTGTTGTAATTTTATATTTTGGTTTTTAGTTCTTTCTCCTAGTGTCTCACTGTTTTTTTAATCCTATTATGATTTGGAGCAACATAAACATAGATAAAATTTCCAATTGTATTGATGATGTGTGATTTCACCTTTAAGTTTCATAAAAGCTGATACTAGGAATTTAACATGTAATTGGATCCATATGGTTATTGCTATCAATAACATTGCAATAATAGAACTAGTTAGGATTTGAAAATTTTCTTTAGCACCTAGATAAGAACAATAGTCAGCATAAGAATATTTATAATAATTCACAATTAACATAATAGCAAACAACATAACATGTTTACCAATATGGCTATAAATTTAAAATATGTTAGATTAGCAATTTATAAATATAATTAAGAATATTTATAATAATTCTCCCTCAATATAATATCAAACAACACAACAAGTTTAGCAATATTCCATAAATTTAAAATATGTTAGATTAGCAATTCGCAAAGATAAGTTAGAAAGTTAGTTCTCTATTAAAATCAACACTACTCTTCATACTTTAATTCATCAGCTTTAGAAGTTATTGTCCCATTATTCCAAACTTGTACATCATTTGGCAGCATAACAAAACTTTCATAACATTTAGATGTTAAAGCAGTTGACAATAAAATATTTGAATTAACCATGACATAATTGTTGGGGATAGAACAAAAACTGAAAGCATTATTAAAGCAATACTAACCTTGATTTAGTGCTTTTGATTTTTATGGTACATTTTTTGAAGCCACTGATACTTCTTATCAATATTTCCAATTGATGCCCACATTTTTTTTTATTCCTCTTAGAAAAGCACTATGTAGCAAAATAGTATAAATCATCACCAAAAGTAATTTCGAGTATGGAATGGACCTTTATCATCGCCTCACTAATACTACACCTTATCTTATCCCTACTATCATTCTTGATCGAAACAATTGAGCTCTAAATCTATACAGTTTTTTGCTTTTTTTTTTTTACATTATCCATCACATTGTTCTCTTACTTTTGTTTTTCCACTGCTATTTGTGGTATTGTTATTTCTTATATTAACTCCAGCAACTTAATTACAGATATCATCTATATAATTAGGAATGACATCCTCCATTGAATCACCACTTTCTTCCTTCAGATTTTCTTCATCATTAACATTAACATCCTAAGTGCTTTGATTCATAACATCATTATCAAATAAAGTTCCAAAGGATGGAGTCTAAGTATAATGTCTAGTTGCTATGACATTACTGAACATTATATCAAACTTACTGTAAAGTGATGGTTCAATCCCAATATGTATAAACTTTTTGGACCATCTGATTTCCTATATAAAAGAAATATAACATATCAAATGCATAAATCATATACAACATACTAATACTAAATAGTTTAAGAAACATGACAAAACAAAGATAAATCTAGACAAAGAAGGTATTAATAACTAACCTGAGTTTTTTCTTCCACCACTCGTGACTAGCATTAACAGTTTCAAGTTCTCTATTTTATCCTACTTCTTTTTTAGAAATTAACTTTTTGTCAAATCCTCCAATCCTTTTTTGCACTATTCCATTTGTTTTTAATTTGAGTCTTACTAAAAGCATGAGTAGTTTTTTCTTTGAAGACAACCATAATAAATTTTCATCTAGCTTTATTGAAATAAGTGTTTAGCCCTATTCCTCTATCAATAGCAACAATACAAATATCATAGAATATATGAAACATTTCTTTAATCTAAGATGTTTTATCCAAGCTTTCAACACATTCTATTAATTATTTTTTTTAGCATTATTCATCAACTATAAAAAGGCATATGAGCATTTAAACTTTGCAATAATTATTGAAGTTGTTATATGCATAAGAATTCTTACAAAATTAATATTAAGAAATGTGATAATGTTATCACCAATGCAGTTGATTCAAATACCTATCCCTATTGGTTTTATTATATTTATTTATGCAATATATATATACTAATGACAATGATTAACATGGTAGATAAATTAACTTAAAGTCAGAATCTTCAAAACTCCATAACTAAAAAGAAATAATGATAGAACTATAATAAGCTAAAATAATAATAGTTGAGGTTTCCCAACTAACTTTTCCTTCTTAAGTTCTGACTATTAAGTTCCAGCATCATGAAGAACCAATTACATAACACATAACCATATATTCAAATTTCTAATTATTGTAATCAATAAACTACAATTTGTGAATCAATAATAATAAAAACATAACCTTTAAAGATATACCATATACTAGTATTCTAACAAAATATTATATACAATTCGCGAATCAATAACAATAAAAACATTACCTTTGAAGATGTGCCATATACTAGTATTCTAACAAAATATTCTATACAATGAAATATTGTCATTCCAAATCTAAGTAAAAGTTTAATGACTATATGAAAAAACAAACAATAATTTTATTGAAAAAACATAGCCAAGCCAATTAAATTAATACACAAAACCATTTCCACTTCAGCCAGATATGTCAACCTAAGTTATAATCTATATAACTCCCAATCCTTTGCACAATAGGTAGTACCTAACTAGTAAAAACTTGCTTTATATTCTTATATGTATAAAGCTATATTGTTTTATGAAAATTGAAGTTTTTTTTTCTTGTATTAATTAAAGCCATATTGCTTCTTTTTTTTGTTCTATCATATGTAAAACAAAAGAACTATAAATGATAAGAACTTCAATTCTAATTTAACAAGTCCATGGCATGAAATATACATTATTTGGGTATCAATCTTTAACAATCCAAATATAAAATAGAAAAAGAGGAAAAACATAGAAGATCTAAAATGTACAGTCTATTACTCATACCCACATAAATAAAGCATGGAAACCATATTATTGATGGAGTATTTAAAAATCAAAAACTAATGAAAGAAAGAGTCATTGCGTATAAGTCTATTTTAAACATGAATTATTAAATATTGTGAAGGATGCAATGAGGAAATGAAATCTTAGAATCAAAGGCAAAAAGTAAGCAATTCTTCGAGAACTTCAAAAAACTACTTTTGGAAATCTAGAGATGCACAACTATCATCCATGATTTTATTCAAATTTCAAAAGCAAATGGCATTTTAAGTTTACAAATTATTTTTTCACAACAAAATATCACCAAATACAATGCTAAGCCACCTTAAAATAATATTTGATATAAATTTTAGTCGAATTGATCGTTCAAATAAGGTTCATTTAAGAAAACCATACTCCTATCATTTTTAAACTTTCTAACATCTATAGATCCAAATATTTCATATCATAAACCAAAAAAAATTACAAACAACTAAAGGTAATTCAATGAGAAGATTGATAAAAGAAAACTTTCTTAATTTTTGTAATGTGCTTGCCTGCACCTTTGACTTTATGTTTAACTACCAGTGAGAAAATCATCATGAAGCAGCCTTTAAAAGTGTTTTGATAAACAAAACACACAACAAGCTTTCACTAACTTGTCTGTATAAAAACATTGCAAACTTACCAAGTAATATATGAAGTTTAGAACATGATGATCCAACACATCAAGGTCGGTTGTGTCACGACCCAAATCCTGGATCCATAACCGGCACATAGGCAAGGTTCTCCTCCAAGTTTCCATACTACACAACTAAAAGATTGATGTCTTCTCTCAAGTGCAGGAGTGTTGAAGTAATAAATAAC
>NW_011499930.1:612737-612893 GCF_000495115.2 Populus euphratica | reverse complement strand
CAAGAAAAGACAACAACTTATTATAATAACCATTAATATTTAATAGACCTATGAGTTTATGATGAATGTGCAGTTGGGTCTAAGAGAAAATATGAAAAATATCTTCCAATGTCCCTAGACCACCTGGTAAAGCAATGAAGGCATCAACATGGTTAA
>NW_011499930.1:596663-607352 GCF_000495115.2 Populus euphratica | reverse complement strand
AGGGACCATTCTAGAATTTTTTCAAATTTGTAAGGTCAAATTGTAATTTTTGTTAAATGGAGGACCAAACTAAAATTTGCCATGAATCCATGAATATGATGAAATTATGACCATAATTAATTCTCAATTCTGTCCAGAATATCTTATTATACTCCAGGGACCATTCTGGAATTTTACCAAATTTTTAGGGTCAAATGATAATTTTTGTCAAATTGGATGACTAAATTGAAAGTGTTAAAATTTCATAACTATACAGTAATTCTGCCCATAATTCATATGTTATTCTGTTCAGAATCTCAGAATATGCTCAAGGGACTAATCTATAATTTTTTAAAGTTTGAGGACTAAATTGTAATTTTCATAAATTAAGGGACCAAAGCAAAATTTTATCATCTTCAACCTCCAACCCAGAATTTGAACATAAAACCCACTATTCTTTCCTTATTTTTAACATAAATTCACCATTCAAACAAAATCATAACTCAAAATTATCATCTTTCAATTCAATTTCTCAAAATCAACCAAAAAATCAAATATCCACAACAATTAACCTTATAACATTCAATTTAATTCATCAATTAAACCCAAAACACAAATTTTCAAAACCCTAACATTCATCAAAACTGAAATTAAAACTAAAAAAAACATATTATACAGAGTAAAACATAATCTTACCCTTTTTACTTATTTCCTCCAACTTCTTTCTATTTCCCTTTTAATTTCCCTCTTTTCTCTTCTTCTCTTCTTTCTCCCTTCTCTATCCTGTCGATTCTCTCTCAAATTTTCAGATCCCTCTTTTGTTTTTTTTCTTCTATTTATATTTATTATGTTTATCTAATTACCACACTACCTCTCATTCATTTATACTCTCTTTTTAAGCCACCAAGGACTTTGTAGCCTTTTCCTAACTCATTTAATTCAAAACATTACATGCTGCTTTATCAAATGCATTGAAGTATATCTAGAACATAAGAAAAAAAAACAACATGAGCTAAAATTAGAGGAACTTTAGATCTAGATATTATGAAACAAATAGAGTTTCAGGTCTTAGTAAAACGAATGTAACTTTCAAGGGTAACCATTTTACAAGAAACATAAAGTAATAAAGACTCCATATTTCATTTAATAATATACAACCAACCAATTTAAAGGAAACATTGTCATTGATGATAGTTAAACAAAAATATAGACTTCAATTCTCATGCAGGCACTTAGTTGACCATTTTAAAACTTTTATCTAATATAAGGCATCATCCCCCCTAAAAGTCAAAGGTAGAAAAGAGAATTTGCAAAACCATAAATATAAACTCACTATAATACATCTAACAAGGAGGCATGAGAAACATATGGTGGTCACATAACCAACTTGTTAAAAAACCAAGTAGAAAAACATAAAAAAAACTTGATAAATGAAAAAACCAGACAAGAAATGAATGAATCAAAATAGAATCACCAGATTTATAGTGAAACTCAAGGTAGGTATGAGACGGTGATTGCAACCAGATTGAGTGAGTATTTGCTACAAATAATATTTAGGTTTGTAGATCTGCAAATAAAAAAAATGTATCTTTAAAGAAAAACATATGGTAATCATATAGCAAACATGTTCAAAAACTAAACAAAAAACACATGATAGATGAAAAAAACCTAAATGAATGAATTAAAATAGAATTACTATATTTATAGCAAAACTTAGGGTGGATATGGGACAATGATCGTAACTGGATTGAATGAGCTTTTGCTACAAATAATAATTGGTTTTGTACATCTACAAAAGAAAACAAATCTCTAAGAAGAGTGATGGCTTGGAGATCTAGAGGCTATGGTGAAGAAAAAAAAAAGTTATAGAGAAACAGGTTACAATGTTGTGTTTTTTATAGGAAAAATAGTTTTGTCAAATATTTGTAATGGTATTAAACGTCCATAATTTCATTATTTGGATATTATCTCCTAACCAGCTTTTCAAGTGTAAAATTGGCAAAAAATGTTTTTTATTAGCTACAGCCATATCTTAATTTTAACGATGAGTCCACAAGTTAAACATCAATTTAATTTTATTACCAAACAATATTAAATTATATATGGAATAAACCATAACAACCATCATTGTACCAAATATACACTTTTTTTTTTTTACTGGCGTTGATGTTGCAAGGAAGAATGTCCACTTTATATTTGTGAAAAAGAACTTGAGTTTAAAAACATTTACTAATTCCATCTCTAGCTTTTTATCTCTTCACTTTTATCGTCAGGTTAAACATCATCTTACCATCATAAACTTGTAGAGTTCTTGAATATTGAATATTGGCTCATTCTCCTCTACCCACTCCATCTATCTTTATTTCATTATTTGAATTACTTATATGAAACACTATGAATTTGTTTGGTAATAAAAATAATTTTTTTATTTTTTTCTTTCTGAATAAAAAATTGAAAACTATGTTTATTTATCAAAAAATATCAAATGTTTTTTTCATTGAACAAGATTTTTTTTTTTAAAAAAACCCAATATCATAACTATTATAAAATAATCTAAACCAAAATTTATAATAGTGTTCTATTTATCATAATGTAATTATAAAACACTGTTTTTATTTCATTCATATTAAAGGACATCATAAGAACTACTTCCTATCTCTAAAAAAAAGAAATGGCATTTTATAAGAAACTTATGATAGAAAAATAAATTTATGACATTGATAAAAAATAAATAAATAAAATAAAATAAAATAATTTTAGAGTTTTATATTGCTAAAGGTGTTTATATGTTTATACATCACAGATAATATATATTATGTCTCTCTTTTCTCTTTTAGAAAGTGTCAAATTTTTAATTTGTTTTAACAAATGTTTTATCCTCCAATCATTATTACAAATGCATTTCAAAAATGGTGTTTTATAAAATTTTATTTTTTAATTTAAAATTATTTTTTTAATTTTTTAAACAGTTTTGATGTATTGATATAAATAATAATTTGTAAAAAATAAAAAAATATATATTATCTTAATATATTTTTAAGTTAAAATTATTTTAAAAAATTACTGTTATTATACTTTTAAATATTTTTTTTAAAAATAGTTAATTTTTTTAAATATTTACACGGATATCCATAAAATCATAATTCACTGCACTTTTACCATCTAATTTTTCATGTAGGAAATTTGCACATGGGGGATATATTACATTATATTAAGTATTAGAGGAAGGAAATTAAGCAATCCGTTGTAGTCTAGTTGGTTAGGATACTTGGCTCTCACCCGAGAGACCCGGGTTCAAGTCCCGGCAACGGAATTTTGTTTTTTCTGTTTTGTCCCAAGGAAGGGTAATGTGGTCACTTGAGTGAGCACCCTACACCAGGCAGGCAAGCAGATCATAGCACAAAACCCTAGTGGGTGTCCCTCACTTATATTTAATCTTCCTGTAGAAACAAGTTCCACAGCCTTTCCTCCTCCTCCTCCTCCTCTGCCTCCATCGAACCAGCCAAGCTCACACACCATCACAATGGTATTGTTATTATAGTTCTTTACTCTATCAAATCTCTTTCTACAGATGTTGTTAATTAATCTCTCTAACTATTTCTTTTTTCTAAAAAAAAAAAAGCAGGCTTCAGAGAAGAAGCTATCAAACCCAATGAGAGAAATCAAGGTCCAGAAGCTGGTCCTCAACATCTCCGTCGGTGAAAGCGGAGACAGGCTCACTCGTGCCGCCAAGGTGCTCGAACAACTCAGTGGCCAAACCCCGGTGTTCTCGAAAGGTGCGTGTCATTCTATAACTCTTTTTTTTTCTTGATAGTGCTTTTTTCTTAGTTGTTGATTTGTTTTTTACTGTTTTTTAATGAGCAGCTAGGTATACTGTGAGATCTTTTGGGATTAGGCGTAATGAGAAGATAGCTTGCTATGTGACTGTGAGGGGAGACAAGGCTATGCAGTTGCTTGAGAGTGGGTTGAAGGTGAAGGAGTATGAGCTTTTGAGGAGGAACTTCAGTGACACTGGGTGCTTTGGTTTCGGCATCCAGGAGCACATTGATCTTGGAATCAAGTGAGTCTTTCCCCTTATATTTATGGTTACAATCTTTCCCCTTATATTTATGGTTACTTGTTGTATCATGGATGTCTTTTATCTCTTATTTTGAATTATATTAGTATTACTTGTGACCCAGTTGAATATGAGGCTTGAACATTATGCCAATTTTGAAGGTTTAGGCTAGAATACTTGTGGTTTAGATGGTGCCTCTAGTTTGCTGAAATGGGTTTTATGGAATGTTGCAACCATGGCTCATGAAACATGGTTAGCTTTGTTTGTGGATTAACTTTTTTTTTTTTTTAGTGTGGACATAGTTCTAGGTTAGGTTTCTAAGTTTTTTTTGTAACTCGTATTTAAATATGATTTGGCAATTCTAGACTTAAATGGATTTTCAAGAGGTCTTCTATTGTGCATATACACTGAAGGAAAAATTGTGCTTATCCTGATGCTTGGGTCATCATTTGGAATTTTTTGATGTTGGAATGAAGATAGACGATGTTGTAGATGGAATATTGATCTTGAAGATAACATTTGTTTAAGTTGTAGCAGCATTCAAGGCTCAAGCTATGCCATATTGTTAGTGCTAGTTTGTTTTGGATTTATTTTTTTCCTGTCCATGGAGGCATCCATGAAGGATAATTTGGTGATACCTAACTACCTCTTTCGCAACACAGTTATGCCCGACTCCTTTTATCTAGCATTGGAAATTAGCCGGACAGGGTTTTTTTTTTTCTTCCAATAACTTGACCCAGTACTGTATTGTATATGCTCAGCATAATGGTTTATCATCCCTTCTCAGGTATGACCCTTCCACTGGTATTTATGGCATGGACTTCTATGTTGTTTTGGAACGTCCTGGGTACCGTGTTGGTCGTCGTCGCAGGTGCAAGTCACGTGTTGGCATTCATCAGAGAGTTACAAAGGATGACGCGATGAAATGGTTCCAGGTCAAATATGAAGGAGTCATCCTTAACAAATCCCAGAATATTGGATCTTAGATCTTTTCCTGACTTTTTTAAGTTTAAAGCTTGGGAAGTCAACCTTTGGCAGGTTTTTATGTACCTGGAGTTATAATTTTCGTCTAGAATTTCTTGAAGTGGTAGAGAATCTGAAGCTCTATGTTTTTGTGTTCTTGTGTCGCAGCTTGTGTTTTTATCAATATAATTCTGTTCGATTATGCAGATATCAAGCATCCAGTATTCCCAATCAAAATCAATGTGGTTTGTTTGTCTATAATAATTGTGAACTGAGCAGTTGTAGATTCCTTGTAGGTCTTCTAGGTCAGTGGAAAATGATGGCTTTACCTGTCTGATTTGGAATGCAATCGAGTTGAATTGGGTATGCAAATGTTTATGTTTTGGTCTTACCTTGGAAGAATTACATTGATAATGATATTGAAATCTTGTCTTCTGGATTGGGAAATCGTTGTCGCTGGAATCAATTTATGGGCCTCAATCCATTAATCTGGGATTTCGCCCATTTTTATACTATGTGTTTTTTTTAATGTTAGATTAGGAATCAAATCCAAGACCTTCCTCTTCTCCACTGGAATAATCTGTGTCCTCCTCACAGTCAACTGGTTATCAAATCCAAGTGCTGTATGCATTCTTAGAACTAACAAGGGCTTGTTATGGCTTATTATATGTTTTTCTATGGGTTTTTAGAGCGTACAGGGATTGTTGTTGTAATGATAGTTTTATACTTTTGTATTTGGGTATGCACTAGAAACAAGGGCTGCTGGAACAACTCTACTCTATGGATTAATGGGCAGTTACAAACAGCCTGTGAAAGTTTGGGCTGTCATAGGAATTTAGGATTGTTATGACAGCCGTAACATGAAGTAAAAAAAAAAAGAATGTTATGGAAAATGGACTGTTAAGGCAGCCTATATTCGTGCTGTCATGATAGCCCAAATGCAAGAGATTCAGAGCTGATACAATAGTTCGGTTTATTTTCAACTCGGTCATGATAGGAGGCTCCTGTCAATGCTTGTCCTCACAAGTGGAAATGAGGGGCTGCCATGGTAGTCCCAATGTTCAAGAAAGGACTGTTACAAAAACCTAAAAATACATGAACGTAGGCTCCTGTGACTGACTATTAGTAACTGCGAGCAGTCACGAACTAATTTATCCATTTTTAAATGCCTGAAACAAATTAAGTTTATATGTATGTATGTATCATGCGAATTATGCATTTTGGATGGGAAAATAATACTACATAAATTATCCTTACGAGGCAAGAAATAAATAGTGTGAATTATGCCTATAAAACAAAAAAATAAATTTTAAGTGTATTATGTCTAGAGCGCATGAAATTAATGTTATGTGAATTATACTTAAAAGAAAAAAAAAATGATGTAAATTATGCCTTTGGAGTAGTAGATTTATATTATATAAATTATGAATAAAAGGGCTAAACAAATCTATGAAGTAGATCAAAGTATTGAGCTGAGCTAAGTGTAAGGATGAAATTAAAAAAAATCCATATATTTAAGTAAAATACGAGTGATGAATATTAATATGAATAGATGAATTCAATCAAGTTTAGAGAAATCTGGAAAGTTAGCTTAGTAATCCGAAAGGTACAGTGGGATCTTGGAAGCACCCTTTTCACAAAGGAAGCAAGCAAGATGTCATCCAGATTTGCCTGAATTCAATTAAAAGCTTATTTGTTTTTATAATTCAAAAACGTTAAAAACAAATTTTTCTTTATATTCTTATATAAAAAATAAATTTTAAAAGATAAAAATATTATTTTTATATATTTCTAAAAAAATATATATTAAAAAACAACAACCATAACAAATACACAGTAACAAATGAGCTCTAGACATGTTTATAAAGAAAACGTAAAACAAAATTAAAAAATCTGTGGCTAAAATAACATAGGAACTGCATTTAGAACAATTAGTTCTTGGAATTTAAGTTTTATGCTGCCGTGTTCGTTGGTTTCCAGCAGCTAGTTAGCTCGTCTTCCGGCCCAAGAACTTTCCATTTCTCAGGACCTCAGCAACTCCAGAAGCTCACCCTTCTTCAGCTTTGAGTAACCTTTGATTCCCCTGGACTTTGCTAGTTCCTTCAGTTCAGTCAGTTTCATTTTCTCTACTCCAGGCAGCTCTAACTTGTGGTTGCTGGCTTTGCCCTCTGATGCTTCACTATTCAGCTCAGTAGTGTTCTCTCTTGGGGTTGATGGAGATGGTATTGGGGACTTCTTTGTGAAATTAGACGGTGGTCTGGTTAACTTAACATCTTCCAAGGCATGCTCTGCTTGCATCTTCTGGTCCTTCGACGCACTTCGTTTTTGTGTCAGGACCTTATTTCCTTCCCTGACTGTACTTGGGCCTGTCAAAATTATGGAACTCCAAATCAGACATTTAAGTGAGTAAACAAAGCACACGCATGGTGGTAGGAATGCTGCGAGCAAGTTTGATAATGATGCTAACCATTCAGGGGAATGAGAGATTTAAGGAAAGAATCATGAAATTTTCTTGTGGAACTGTGTGCTGTCTACTAGGGTTTCAAACATAAACAACAGAGAAACTAAGGGTACTGGTTTTCTTTTTAGATGATAGTATTCTCGTGAAGAAAAAACACTTGGAACTTAAAAGATCATTTCTCCTTGAAACTGCAAGTTAAATGGTTATATCTACTAACAAACACTGTTCTAGAATTGAAAGAAGCATTTCTATCTAGATTACCTTTTGCATCCTTCGTTGAATGGCGAAGAACTTCCAAAATGGAATTGGTTGGGGAATTCTCCTCGGACCTGCTAGCTTTTTTCTTCTTGGTGGCTGTAGACTCTCCCTTTGAGATTGAAGACTGTATTCGTCTGAACAAGGCCATTATCTCCGCCTGGTTAGATGACATAGGTTGTTTTCTGTCAGAAGATTGGGACTTTGAATCCTCATCCTCCTTTTCTGTTCTTCCTGGTGCAGAACTTTTCCGGGGAGGTCTGCCTTTGCTACTTCCATCAGACTTTATGCTTGAAACACTAAATTGAAGCACACCATTATGTGATGACGCAAAAGCTAAGGAACCATCTGCAATCTCAGGCAAATTTAACAAGCTGCATCAAAAGATGAGCTCTCAGTTTGAAGTTCAAAAAATTAATTGGCCCAATACTAACACAAAGCGTTGATAGCCAACATTCATGACAAGTCAATGAAATTACGAGGAATGAAGTCTAGGGAAAAAAGGGGGCAAAAAAATATGTAAAAGCAAACATGCTAAACGTCTCGCAATGATCTGTTTCTGAATTGCAATCAGTTTAAAATATTAAAGCAGTTTGTACTGCTGGGAGTTTCATCACCAAGGGGACTAGAGGATTCTCCACCACTCTAAGCAAAACGAGAAAAACCACTGAAACAAGCATAGGAGTACCGAAATCTCAAGGGTTGGGAAATGCAATATTCTTGACTAGATCGCATTCAGCGATGAGTACTGTAATTATCACGGAAGCTGTACTGTAATTACCACCAGACATTCTAATGCCAGACACTTTCATGGGCCATCAAATTTCATGAGTGAAACTCAGGCTTAATGCAAGCTCACCAACACTAAATGAATTCATCCAAGTCCATACAAAACCCAATCGCATACTAGCATTTTCCAGGACACAAGAAATGAAAGAGAGAGACATTTGCAGCCTTTACCATAAATCTCAAAAACTCAAATCACATATTGCCTCATGTTGAGGGAGTCCCAAAACTTTCAATTCATGACATGGTGGACACCCATCAAGCACAAGTATGTATGGAAGAAAGAAACAGAAGAGAAAAAAAGGAAAGACTGAAAAAAGCAATTTAACATGCATCAGATCTATCCATATGTAGTTTTGTCACACAACAACTTGAATGATGATATGCCCATTCATTCAAAACAAAAGGTCAAACTAGCAAATATAAATTAATGGAAAGTGAGTACCAAGGAGATGATACCTATAAGAGAGTAAAAGGGGCACCACAACTTGAGCTGCTTGCTGAAAGAAACACAAGGGGGTTTGTTGAAGAAAGTATTTTGAGGATAGAAAACAAGAGTTGAAGCCATCCTTCCCAGGAAAACTTTGAGATTCTGAGAATGCAAGTGGATTAGATCCACAGGTACTCTTATATAAGACCACCACCTGTTGGAGTAGAGTAGTTGATTTCGATGGTGGCTAAAACTAGCTAGGCCACCTCCCACTTTAGCGCGTGGGATTCACATGCCATTTTGGATACCCGAGTTGACATCAAAGAAAAAGCTGTGCCTTTTCTTTTTTGTGTTAAAAACTTCAAAAAAAATTTTGCCCCAGTAACCCAGTTATAGCTCTCTTCTGATGAGGGCGAGGGGACGGAATTTATATAAATATAAAGAAAGAGAATGGAAAGTCTGAGGCTGTTCTCAATGAGTTTCTTCTAAGGTGGAACTTTCCCGCCTTCATCCACTTCCAATGTTGATTTTAATGGCCAAAATGGCTACACCAAAGTTCTCTCTCCAAATATCAAAAGCAGCAGAGGAAAACACTCTTCTGTGTTCAAAGATGTGTTCTTTTTCAATAAGCCAAATCCAAAGTTCACTCTTTTATCTTCAAATTTACACTTTTCTCACGCAACAGTACCCATCCCACCCTCATCAACCCAAGCCAAATATAACAGAATCACTGACCGGAACAAAAATAAGTAAATATATGCATTTTGTGAAACGTGTAATCTTGATAAGGTAATAGAACCGCTTTACATGTCTCCAAAGAGTGAAATCGAGTTAAGGACCTGTTGTTCTATATTGAAACTTTGTGCAGAGCTTGAGTCTTGACAAAATGGGTATGCAAAGATCGGTGATTTCCAAGAGAGTGTGTGTTCGCTTTGGCAGATGTTGGATTAGGGTGTTGAAGTTAACTGTCACCCAGTTTGTTTGTTGAATGCTGAAGTGATTTGGAGATTCAGGAAGTGTGAAGGAAGGTGAATGGGCTCATGGGTTATTGTTAAAGTTGGGTTTTGGTTCTTACATTGCTGTTATTAATTCTCTCATTGTTATTTCGTGGAATTCGACGATACGTATATGTGTGGCATATGGTCTCCCCGAGAAAGGAGTAAACTCTTCAATTACATGATAGTGAGATGCATTTTTTTTAATTTAGAATTTTTAGATAAATTATATGTATCTTTCTCCGAACTTTAAAGTTAATAAGTATATAAATTTTTAATAATTTTAAAATTTATAATACTTAAATTAAAAAATTTAATTATAATAATTGATGTTTTTTCAACTTGTGTTATCTTAATAATATTTTATATGATAATTATGTCAGGTTTCTTGAAAAATAAAAACAATAAGTTTAAAATTTGTTTTAGAGTTTTATTGTTTAAAGTTTATATAATAATTATTTGAAAACCATGTTTTTTACATTGAATAATTATTTCAAAATAAAGTTATCATAGAATATTACTCATTCAAATATTTAATTTTTAATGAAAATTCACGTGAATCAATATACTATGTTAATTTTTTATATCACATATTATTTTAAAATAATTTTAGAAATTTATTCATTCAAGTTCATACTTAATTTTTATAAGAATTGTAATTTATTATATTAATTATATTATTGACACGACTAAAAGATTGATGTCTTCTCCCAAATGCAGGAGTGTCGAAGTAATAAATAACCTGGCAAGACCGGGGTCGAAC